>NC_079170.1:78261508-78276508 GCF_947568905.1 Ostrea edulis
GGATTTTAAAAAAAAAATCTTCTCAAGAACAGCAAAAGGCATCATTAAAAATATTGATATGGAAGCATCCTTTAGTTAGTCTAGATTCAAAGTTTGTCTTAGTTACGACTCCAAGGGGTTGGATGGGACCACATTTTTAAAAAAGTTTAAAAAATCTTCCTACTAAGCACAATCCGTTGGTAGGTCAGATGTGCATTTGTGGCCTATGGGCCTCTTCTTCACATATAGCTTAATTATGCTTGCTACTCAGTTTTAGAATGTTTTCAACAGTTAACACATTTCATTACCTCAAATTGAAGGTATAACATATGCTTCTGGATTACAAATAATACCATCCAACATATTATATCCTTCATTTAATTCGATCTTGCATTAGAATCCATGCCATTCACTGCCAAACGTCACCTCGTTTCAGTACCTTCAGTACTTTGATTTATTTAATATATATGTATATATATTATTTATTCTAAACATCCCAAGTTGATATTGAGATGAATGCTCGCTTTGGAGCACACACATACCTGGTAATTTTGATGAAATACATGTATGTCTTTAAATTACCTTTTTATCGAAGTTATATACGAATCATGCAAATGTACTAAATACTGTTGGTGAAATACAGACGGAGTCAAATCGTAGTTTAAATATTTGTACATTGAACGTTGTTTCATTTCACTAACTTCACGCGCAGTTTAACGGCGGTCGTCCACAACTTTTCAACAAATTTCAGAATTTGGTTATTTTTGTTGGTTTACCCAGCGCCTATTTTCTTCAGAGAAGTGGGCAGTCTGGATGGATTCTCTAAAGACACTATCACTAACTATGTTGACGCGGTCATGGCACGAGTTCACGATTACGAAACGAATGTTCTACCACTGAGCTACCGCGCGACCGGACAACTGCTATGCACAGTCCAACAAAACAATGCATACACGGAAGCGGGTTAAGTTGTCTGCATCTCCATGTTTATATGGGTGTCTGTTTAAAACAATACACGTCTAATCAGATCGACGACGCGAAATCGATATGCGCACGGTGCATGGTTTCTACATTCCAGTTTAACCTACCCACCGGTATAGATTTATTTTTATTGTGCATGTGAGATGTGTATCAATTTTCTCATAATCATTTATTACTTATGAAGGTATATCGCAGAATAATGACCGAACCGTGGTAGAATATGGGGTTATGGCTTTCTTATGATAATTTCAAACTACTTCATTTTCTCAGCAATTTATAAGCGAATCTGTAAGATTTAATTAGTATACTGATACATGTAATTCAATGTACGCATACCACTCCCCTATATGTATTTAGTCCTATTGACTGAAATCATGTGACAGATGTACTAAAAGTTTACCATCAGGAGAGGAACTTGTAGGTTGTCAGAGTACCCAATACCTTCTGGGACAATGATCGAACATATTTGAATCTTCACCACCCGAGGATGATTGCATACTATTCATGGCCTAGTCAGAAATATCTGACGTTTTCCTGATTTTGATACTTACCGCATATACACGCCTATAAGTCGGTTGTATAGTTTTTAGGTCATTTCGGAGGGAAATGCCATTGACCCATTTATAAGTCGGTCTAACTTTTTTTTTTTTTTTTTTTTTTTATAAAAATCGGTTGATAATTTCAAATCAATACTCTAATGTTTTTACCCGTGTTTCAAATAATATTTTGAACAAGATGTGTTTGTGAAACACAAATGCCCCCGATAATGGCCAATTCCAAAGATGGCCAAGGTCAAATATCTTGGTACCAGTAGAAAGATCTTGTCACAAGAAATGCTCTGTACAATATGAAAGCTCTAATATTTACCATTTAGAAGTTATGACCTATGTAAAAAAAAATTACAAGTAGGTCAAGGTCAAAAAGTTTAGTACCAACGGAAAGGTCTTGTCACAAGGAATACTCATGTGAAATATCAAATCTCTATCACTTACCGTTAAAAAGTTATGAGCAAGGTTAAAATTTTCAAAAAGTAGATTAAACTCCAAGGTCAAGGTCACTGGGTCAATAATGTTAGTACCCACGGAAAGGTCTTGTCACATGGAATACTCAAATGAAATATCAAAGCTCTATCACTTACTGTTCAAAAGTTATTAGCAAGGTTAAAGTTTCAGACAGAATGACAGACAGGACAAAAACAATATGCCCCCCAATCTTCGATCTCGGGGGCATAAAAAATTAATAAAATTAGGTCAAATGTCAAGGTCAAAAGGTTTAGTAACAACGGAAAGGTCTTGTCACATGGAATACTCATGTGAAATATCAAAGCTCTATCTCTTACTGTTCAAAAGTTATTAGCAAGGTTAAAGTTTTCAAAAAGTAGGTCAAACTCCAAGGTCAAAAATGTTGGTACCCACGGAAAGGTCTTGTGACATGGAATACTCATGTGAAATATCAAAGCTCTATCACTTACTGTTCAAAAGTTATTAGCAAGGTTAAAGTTTCAGACAGAATTACAGACTGAACAAAAACAATGTGTCCCCTGATCTTCGATCTCGGGGGCATAAAAATGCGCCGATATTTGATATTTTTCTCGACAAATCAATTTCATATCAATACTCTTATATATTTATCTGTGTTCCAATAATATTTTGGGATATGACATCGATATTTCATTTTTTATTCTCAACAAATTAAACAGTTACTATTTTGTTCATGTTTTTGTTGTTGAAAAAATACTAGGCTATGCAGTACGCCACCCAGAAAAATACTAATCTTCTTAGGACATTCCTATAAGTCGGCATAGAGTTTTGTGGACCAAAACCTAACTCCAAAAAGTCCGACTTATAGGCGAGTATATACGGTACCGTGCCAGGAAAACGTCAGATATTTAGGACTATTCATGGCCCTGGAAGCCAGATATTCGATCCCCCCCCCCCCCCTCCAATATCCCCATGTAAAACTGTATCCGTTTTGTGGCCAACACCTACCATGTGGGATTGATTTGAACAATCCACTAACTGGGAATGACTGCATACTATTTTGATTGAATCATGTCCCTAGATTTATAAAGATTGTTTTGGAGTCATGCCAACCCCCCCCCCCTCCTTTTTTTTAAAAACAAACTTGAACCCCCTTCTCTTAACTCTGTGCCAAGTTTGGTTGAAATTGACTCTGGAGCAGAAAATGAAATTGTAAAGTTTACAATGGCGTAAAACGGGACAAATTTCAAATCAAAAATGAACTCTCGAGCTTTTGGCTCAGTTGCAGGTAAGCAAAAAATTGTGACAAACCCCTACCGTTATATGGTAATTTTCTCATTCTCATAGCTCTCCATCAACGGCAGAATTCTTCAAATGGGTATTTCAAGAACAGTTACTCAAGTGTATAATGCTCTTATTTAACAATTCTACCTCATTTTTCTGCAAGAAAAACCACAAGTCTCCCAATTTTATACTGGTAATACATTTTTATTGCTCCATCAATTGTACATCATGTACAAGGAACAGAACAGTAATTTAATAACTCTCTCTCTCACACACAGTTTGGCAGCTTTCATGACCCTCTCTCCATTTATTGTTTTTTTTATTTTAAAAAAAAAAACAAGTCCGTAACAGAAACATTCAGATATCAAAAATGAAAAATAACTTATATATACAGATGACATATTTCCATAATGTAACAAATATTATCAAAAATCCAACAAATGGAATACATTGTACAATGATCAACAATGAAACAACTCGTAATAATTGCCAAATAAAACTTTTATCTCCCGATGCAAGAGCTTTGCTCCAGAAATGGTATTCATAAATGTGAAGAAAAATTGTTTATATCAACATATTAATTCTATTGATGGATGACTTTTCTATTGATGGATGACTTATGGAAAGCTTTGAACAAAAGATATGTGACTTAATACTTCAACAATACTAGTGAGCTGACCCACGAAATACCATGACAAACACTAAAGTCACCATCCCAAGTGTCTTTGAAATCTGTCATGATAGTCATACATGTACAATCAAATCTTTGCGTACTTCATTTAATTCATGAACACAATTTTAAAAGGAGTTCTGACTGTAAAAAAAAAAAGATGCTCAAAACTGGAATTATGAAAATGTCAAGGTACATTACACAAAACATGGCTAGTCCTCTACCTGAGACATTTTGTACAGGTCAATATGAAATCCTCAGCAATTTTTAATTCATTCTCAAGATAAAAACGTGGGGTAAGGGCTATATAAATGCAGTAATCTCAAATTCTCTTTGGATACAAAGTCATTGAAATGGAGATCATGTTTTTAAATGAACAAATTGCACAACAATGAAAGTGAGTAGTAGGCGACGTGATGTTAGGCTTCACACAAATACTATTAAAACATTACATATATATATCACACCATCAGTACTGTAGGTCTAGTCAGTTTGCTTGGGGATTTCTCCTAGGATGAACTTCAATACATCCTTACACTTAACGTGTACCTGAGGTCAATTCTCCTGTGCCAGATTAGACCTAGATATCTATATTCTATGTAACCCAGTTATCAATCTGTGAAACAAATCTCCAGTGTAAGCATATCAGTATGCAAATTAGGAATGTGCCAGTATGACATCCCAAATAGGAGAAAGACTGGGAAATTTCCGCTCGTTAGCCAATCAGAATGTGCAGTTCTAGTTACACAGGAAAAAGGGTTAATTTCTCATGGATTTTTTTAGGTGCCTCTTGTTGATCAATTCATAACCTCCAAGTCAATGGTACAAAACCATATATAATGTTTCAACATTTACTAATTACACAAAATAATCTCATATGTTTGTGAACAGAAAAGAGCACAAAAATCTTCTTCATTAGCTTTCATTGCAATTTTTAAATTTTTTAATGTGAAATTTAACTATCTTAGAAAAAGTCAAACACTGTATTAGATGAATAGACCTAACATTGTATACTCAAGATTTATGAAAACTGTCCTGAACTAAATGATGACTGATTAAAAAATATTAGCACTTTATAGTCCACCCAACTGGTCTCAGTGAAATGAAAAATACGACAGAATAGGCAATACCTGACTTGGAATCCTTGTAAATAACCAAATACGATGAATGCTATCAAAATATAAAGAAAAATCATTTTCAATGGAAACTGGCTCATTATCAACGTTGCATGTATGAAATGCCAAGACAGATGCATAAAATTACTGATACTGTGCATGTAGAATTGGAAGTGACATTATTCTTGTAATTAACGAGTAACTTGATTGCTACATGTAGGTGTATTTTCACACACCCCAAAGGTAGCTCTAAATTTAATGTCTGAATTTCTGTAAAAATCCCAAATTTAATCCAGATCCTTAAAAGTTTATTATTGAGTACTCTATAAGTTATCTTTCAGAATTTTCTCAAGTTCTCTTCTCTGGTAAAGTTTGTAGTATTCAACTAAAACCTTTGAAATCAATGATTCAAGTCCATTGGTGTTAATAGAAAAATTTTTTTTTATAACCAGCAGTGTGTGCAAGCAACATATATACTAGTGTTTCCCAGACTATCAGTTTGTAATGTACTCAACCATCAAAACGTAAATGAACCTGTACACATATTGCATATTTTTTTTCCACTTTTGGTTCCTGCCAAATTTTATATGCCCTATTGCAGTTAAAACTTGCATGGATTAGCTTTTGACAATTTGTCCTACATCTTCTTAACATGAGTGAATTTTTACTCCTTACTTCAATCTTACATATTGTACATACTAAAATTACAAAAAAGAAAAAAAAAAACTTTTCTCAAAATATTCACAGATTATGACAATCAAAAATCGGAATTTTTAATAGCAGTGAGAAGATTTCATTACAATGTAATAAATTTAACCACATACAATTTAGATACTTTCCTTGAGACTGAAGTTTTTTTTGTACAGTAATTTCATTGAATCCAGCATATTTTAATACCTGTACATTTTAGATATAGTGTTTTGGCACAATGACTTTATGTAGATGTTTGGAGGCACAGACAGACAGTTTTCTCAGCTCAAGGTATCACAATAGAACAGCTCGTTGTAAAAAACTTACACATGTTCTTCCAACAGAGATCTTCGTATAAACAGAATTACACGTACGTCACAGAAAATAATAATATAACCCCATAAAAAGTAATATATTACTATAGAGTCTGACAGTTTTATAATATTGTTTGCATTTCATAAATAACTTGTTTAATGTACATATTTACATCAGACATCTCGTCTCTTGTTCAATAAACTGTACATGTTTGTTACTGACACCAACATCAGCTTGTACATGGAATACACACACATATCACAGACACTATATTTAAAGGGAGGAACTGAGTACTTCACATCCTTCCTAAATCAAACACTTCTATTGATAGCACTGTCAAAAAAATAGGGGGGGGGGGGGGGGCATGATGAATGAAATCACTGGTGACACTACTGAGTGGTCCTTCATTAATCACATTTAATCCATTAAATGCTTTGAAATAACACAGTGTCAGTGTGATGGGATAATTTCTATTAATTGTTAATGTAGTTAATTAAGTAAATGCTGTTTGAACAATGTAAAGGATGTTGAGTGGCAATTAACATGGCATCTAAATTGTAATTGACAATATTTCAAACATTTTTCTGTAAAGAAAATGTCAAGATTTTTCAAGCATTGCAAAATCAATACATGACTATCAAAAATTCATGATTTGGTGTTAATGAAAATCACCACTTTAAAATGAGAAGAAATCATCTTGGATGATAACATGGAAATCACCATCATTCCCCTGTTGTTGATTTACACATGGATAATGATGCAATGTATTGTCATGTTCATGAGTAGAGTAACTCATTCACATCAAAGAGATGTGTGTACTAACCAATAAATGATTCAATAGCACAATGGTGAACATCAAAATGTTTCACAATGTAGCAGAGCACTTTCATGTGTTTGTGTTGTACTGGTAACCTGATCTATAGCCACAGTCCCACACTTTCTGTTAAAAATCCTGGTGCAGGCACCATAAATATACATAGCGATCTATATGCTTCTTTCACAGCAATGTAATAAAATCTTATTTTATTTTCAATGATTTCAAATTGACAACCTTTAAACCGAGGATAACAAGATTGATATTTTGTATAGTTCACAGTCTCCAGTGACTGAACTAATGTATCATGATGGAAAAATGGCCACACCCAAGGAAAAGATCCCATTTGAAGATTTTTTGCTGTTGAAAAAAAAATAATTAAGAAACAATTTGTGGCTTGCTTCTCAATGAAAATTTAGAAACTGATATAACCTCCTAAACTGATGTGAAATTATTAAACGACGATTTATACACTGAAAAACTCCTAACTTAATAATCATATATACTAAATATTCAAATGTCCATACACAATGCACACCAAGTCTGTTAAAAATACTTATTATTAAGGCCTTTCAAGTGTGAGTTTGAATCTGTATCATTTTTTTGTACATCATTACCTTATTTTGTAAGTCTGTTTTCATTGAAAAACAGGCATGGGTACCCATATCTAAATAAAAATCTATAAAAGAGTTCATTTTCAAAATAAATGTTTGTATGGTTTCAATGTTTGTGTATTACTCATCCTTTCAATATCCATGAACCCATTCCATATTTTTTGCAAATTTTGATGAGAAACTAACAATAAATTTATGTGGCCTTCAGAGAAGTATAAAGGAAAAGCAAAAATGAAGTGCAGAAAATTAAGAGACCGGGACAAACATTCTTATGAGTACTTAAGTGCATAGAACCTTTAAAAAGACTTTAAAAATGGTCTGGTGTTAAATTTTTTCACATTTTTCATGGATTTATACACAAATTCTAAAATTTCAGTAAATTTTTTTGGTAGTCATGAAATGTATGGTACTTGCAGATGATTGATAGAACACTCATTTTCTTCACTTCCTAAAAATAGCTTCCTGATGACACACAGGAGTGATTGACAGATTCTGACACTACTGTCTGTGGCTGTAGGTTTCACCTGGTAGATATATAGTTCATGGTTTCATGAACTGCTGCTACGTCATGTGACTGGGAGAACTGACCACATGTTGTTGCTGAGACATTTCATCGTTGCTGGCTATGTATAACGTAGGCTGCTGACCCACACCGGACATTCCCAGGCTGGCCACGTTCAGGGTTAGTGACCCGGTAGGAACAGCAAACTTGTTGGAGGGTTTGCCGATGAGGAGATTGCCGGGTTTGAGGAGGTGCGTGGCATAGATTTGGCTGACCTGAGGGCCGGTGCTGGTAGCTATTACCGTGTTTCCTATCACCCCATGCCCTCCTGCCGCCTGGGAATGCATGGGTTTCTTATGATGTAACAAGTTGTGTCGGTTGTTGACAAGTTTATCTGAATAACAAAATATTCAGCACATGAATCTTGTCTATAAATAAGCATTTACTCACAATAAACAAATGCGTTTCACCTAGAACTATGGTACTTTTTATATAACTAGTCCAATTAGATGGATAACTATGCCTAAAGTTAACTGTGGATACCACATAGTTTTGATAAAAGAAATAACCTCTGTAATATCATAAGAAAATTGTATGACGTGTTTCTGAGTTCTACCTGAGGAGGATTGTAATAATCCATTGTGGAGAGATGTAGCGACCTGTGGACTTGCTGCTCCCTACAAAAACAACTTGTACTTTTATCAACCTGTTCATAAAACTTCATATCAGTACATGTACAGTTGAACTTGGGTATCTTGAACACCATGGATTATATGTCGAAGTGATATGGAAGTCCCAACCACTTATACTTTAACTATTTTACCCTCGGTATCTTGAAAAAAAATTCTGTCCCATCGAGTTCAAGATAACAAGGTTTGACTGCATTAACTCGGGTTATCTGGAGATAACGAGGTTTGACTACATTAACTCAGGTTATCTGGGTGGGACTGATATACTGGGACTAACTGTAAGTATGTGATGAATAAATTGAAGTGAGATTTTTGTCACATGAATTTTGATTTCATGTCAGCACATTTTTGCGAATGAACCCATACATCAATTGCTCTGATGAGGACTCTGTAGTATGGAGGTCATATGAAGACACCAGGCTAAGACCATACGCATAATACTAAGTTTAGATTGGAGTCAGGCTTGAACCAGAGCAATGAGGGCTATTTATAAAGTGCTATTACAGGCACACAATACATGTACATGGGACATAATGATGTAGTACATGATTGTAGGTTATCTAAAATCGTGCTTGGGTGAGTTTTATTTTTCCTTTTAAGTCAGTCAATTTTGTTTAAGTTATGTCCCTTTGAGAATTTTTCACTCATATTAAGACGTCACAAGTTGTAGGTGAAGTACCACAAATATAGACCTATGCTTAGTGTTCATGGTCGTAGAAGTGAGGTTCTTTATCGTGCTTACATCTGCTGTCACACAGGACCTCCAATTTTAAGGTCATATCTGATTCTCTATTTTAAATGCCGAGCGTCTGGCGAAGGAGCAATCACAACCTATGTTTACATCTTTTGATTGATGCGGCCAGGGCATGAGTGGGGCTTGAACTCACAACCTCCTGGTCACAAAGCGAACGCTCTGACCAGTGTGTCCATCACATGGTTAGGTAATACAATTTGTTAGTGCATGTTGTTTGAGGTATTCTACCACTCCCTAGAACTGGAAGTTTAAAGGCATGTATACTATTCAGCGTTTTTTTCTACCCACTGGTACTGGTACCGGTACCCATTCAATTGGGAAAAATAGCATCAAAATCAAACAAATTGGGAATTTTCTAGCAATGTATCGGCAAATGATTTCAACTAAAAGAAAAGAAATAAAGAATAAAACAATTTTTACAGTAATATTTGCTATTGTGAGACATCAGGAATCATCGTAGCTCTACAACACACGCACTGCCATGATCTGTACTTTCGATTTAATACCGAAAGTGAACATTTTAGTTAAGTTGTACAACATTTCAGACTAAGTACATTACAATGTCAGCAATCTATTTTTTGGCAAGTGAATTGGGAATTTTAGGTCTCCAAATTAGGAAAAATCAATGTTTTTTGGCATTGGGAATGCTACTGTTTATCGGTACCAGTTATATCACGGGAAAAAACGCTGCTATTCCATATTATTGTTTAGAAATGTGTTTAATGTATATTACATGCACATATCATTAAATTTCTGTTACAAAAGTGACAAAAATAAAAAAATAATTGTTCTAGCAAGCAGTTTTCCTATCTATGTTATCATTAAAGTATAATTGTTTTCTATTAGAACAGAGAGAGTGATTATAAGCAGACTGTAATACCAGTCTGAGCCGGCACTTACTGCTCTGATGCTGTTGATCAAGTTCTGGTTAGATGGTGTGAGAGAAGTGGTGTTTCCCACAGACACTATTTGATTGCTAGGGGTCGTTGCTAGGGAAACTGGGGTTAAGACAGCAGTAACCGGCTGCATAGATCCGTCTAGCAGCAATGGTTGCATGCTGATGAGATTGTGAGAGCCTTTCTGTAGACCCGGTATGGTCTCCAGGTTCAGGATCTTTGGACTGTTTTTAGTATTTATCACATGTGCCTGCTGTAATGATTTGTCATCCAGCGACTGAGTCTGATGAGCATTTGTAATCATGTACTGTCCATTCACAAGAGCGGAGTCCAGATTCGTCACCACAAACCCAACATCTTTGTAAACATTGTTCTTGGTATTCTTTCCACCAGTGGCCGACAAGTTGGCATTAAAGTGACCTATTGTAGCGTTACTTAGATTGACACTGGGAATGGCTATAGCGGCTAGACCAGCGGACGTGTTGTTTATACTGACCGTGGTGAGAACTGGTGCCGCCGCGGCGGTCAGGGAGGAAGGACTAGAATTGGTCAGAGCGCCACCACTGCGTTTACGTTTCAGTGGTGGCACTCCGGCGCTTGCTGCAGGGATAGCACTGTTTGTCTGGGCAGGACTTCTAGAGCCAGGTAAACTGTCTTTTGATTTGCTGCGGTTTGGATTGGATGAGGATTTGGACTTTGATTTGGATCCTGCCTTGTGACTGGAGTTTAATAATGGATTTTGTTTCTGTTGCAGTCTTGGATCCACAGCAGTGAAGTCGTATGGGTCCAAGTTTCCCACCACCTGGGGTTCGTTTGGAAGATTCGATTCCACGCACAATTTTCTGAAATGAGAAATGCAATCCTTTAGCAATACAGAATACCAATGATCCATGAATGTTATTGTGTAGATTTTACATTCTACACCTCTCCCCTCATCAAATTTTTGAAGATATTAATCAGATAACTAGTGCTCTGAATCCTACATGTTCTGTTCATCTGTAAATTTTGAACATTTTCAACTTCTTCACCAATACTGCAAGGCTCAATACTAACTTTAAAAAGAATTTGACCAGTTGGACAAGTAGCTTAAGATTTTACTAGACCTGATCTCAACATCAATTGGAATGATAGTTATCAAGAATTATAAATGAATGGTGATGTTTTTACAGTCAGGGCAGTAATTATTTACAAGACCTATCAATGCCTTTGATCATTATCATTTTTACGAATTAACGAGAGGTTTGATATATCGCACCATAGTATATCACTGGGGATGAGTTTATTACAACAAATTGAATGCTTGTTCAATATTCTGATTTTATTTTTACAACATTGACTACATTTGTATTTCATTGATTATCAGTTTCAACAAAGAAATTATCGAGTCTGTTAAAACTTTAATGCTACAAAATCTTGTGCTTTGCTGAAATTAACATGATGATTACCCAGGTATTTCCCCGAAGATATTCAGTGAAGATCACTGAGATGTAGCTCTCAAGTCAACACGATTGTTATCTCAAAAATATAGCTGCACGACGCGGTTTTCAAATTCTCAATCGTTGTTTAGATTTCATTATTTCTGCAAAAATATTCGTTGAAAATTACTGCTAAGTATGAAGTTAAGATTACCATTTGTTCAAAATATTTAGCTGCGTATTATACACATGAAGTGCATTTCCCCCCAATTTTCAGGCCCTAGGGGTGGGGATTTATAGTGAAGGTATTTATTCATTAGTTATTTACACTGTTACTTCCTGTACCCAATCTTTACATTTCACTGCTTTGAAATTTCAAGATTTATGAGAAATCACATGTAGATGTATGAACCTGATTTTTCAAGAACTTAAATTCATTTAAGGCCTCCAGTGCTTCAGAGTCCAACAAGGGAGAGTATATACAGCACCATCTTAAATGAGCTTAAATTCTTAATCTTTGAAGTATGGTAAAACAAAATGTACATGCATAAATATCATGCTTAACTAGATATCTGTGCAATTTCAACGTCACAAACTAGGAACACGACACATCGGCTTGAGGAATTTATCCATAAAAGCTTAAATTAATGTGTGAACATAAAGTTCAAGATAAAAGGTCACTATCCATGATACCCAGCACATCTGCACAAGATGATTCCGTATTGGTACACATCAAATATCAAAAGCCTACTGCAAAGGACAAAAAAGCAACAGCCCGAACACAATTTGCAGCAGTTATCGATACAAATTATTCTCTTGAAGTATTCAAATATCTTGATTGCCTCTTCCTTTGTTTTGTTTACATGAAGTATTACCGCAAAATACCAAATACCACGCGAGAATGTAACTGATGCTAACTCGTTTTTTGTTAATTTATTTACACACAGCAAAATTAATATAGAATTCGTTAATTCATTTCAGATAAATTTTCATCAGAATTCTGTTAGAACATCAGTTCAAGAATCACCACATCATTTATTTTCATGGAAAGTTATCAAGTAATAGGAAGTCCTTATTCATTTAATCCTCCCCCTCCTTATATTCATGCGCAATTAAAAATATCATTTCGATAGACATCACAAGTCTTTCACCATCATTGTTTGGCTAAAATTTGAATATATCATACATAACTTTATTAACATGTTAACAAATCTTAAACTCAATGAAAGACATGCAGTGTTTGCTTTCATATCCGCAGTCTCACCTCCCAACAGTATTCAGTTGCAGATCTGCTATCAACGCCCGATTGTAAAATATTTTCACATTATTTCACAAACAATGTGTGCGTTCTGTTGACATTATTAAGAATTTTATGTGCTCAGCGACGATTTCAATTAACAGATCAATTAACATACACTGCCAGTCAAACTATATTCAGTTGCGTATGAGGGTGGTAGTGAAACGGTGAATCCAAAGAGCCGGCCCAATGCCAAGGAGTAGCTATGCGAGTTGACTTAAAAAACTGCAGAACCAAACTTATTCATTGTGCATCCTCTAATGTTTAACAATTCCGCCCCAAAGATGATATTTATCATGGGACTTATGCATGACAACACAAGACTTACAATGTGTAATAACCGAACTTACAATAACTATTACAATATGTAATGGTACGGGACTTACTTAGGTGGTGGGGGGTTGAGTTGCTTTTCAAGCACATTAAGGAATGCTGCCCTGAGAATGTCTGTTTTACGACCAAACACATAACTCCGGCGTCCGCTTATCGTGTGGAGTCTTCCTCCAAATGTACACATCTAAAAGCACAGAAATCAAAACAGATACATTACTGTTCATCAGCTGATGTCTTAATTTCGCAACATCATCGTCATTAAATTAACATAAAATATACATTCTCTCTTGAACATCAATGATTCTCTAAATCATACATACATATATAGTACATGTTCGAATTACCATCACAAATATTTTCAATCTAATTAAAATCAGATCCTAGGATATGCTCACAAAAATCATGTCCGCATGACCTTTCCCTTGGAATATTCACAAGAACTGTCAGCCAGTCAGATTGCGCCATACAGGCAATGATGGCTATTTAGGCGGTTCCCGGCAAATCATAAACAAGTTGCAGTAATCTCTCTCCCATGAAGTTTATTCCACACTATAAAATTGTGTATTCTCACACAAGGAATTTTAAACTTCGCAGTAATGCCTAATCTATTCCATTCATACAAACAACAAAACATACAATCTAAAATCAATATATGCACCCAGGGGTGCATGAGCCGAGTTGCATGGGGTCTTTCTAACCTGCTATCCAACAATATAATCAAGTTTCATTTGATTCAGTTTTAAACTTTTCGAGTTACTGTCCAGAAACCATATTTGTCTGAAGTTTTCAATCTATTTTCGGTCACTGTGACTTTGACCTTTGCTCTCCAAATCAATAGGGGCCTTGCTTTGCTGGTATCTAACAATATATCCAAGTTTCATTTGATTCAAATTAAAAATTTTCGAGTTATCCTCCTGAAACCAATTTTTTTTTTGGAATTTTAAATCCATTTTTGGTCACAGTGACCTTGACCTTTGACCTATTTTCTCCAAAATCAATAGGGGTCTTCCTTACCTGGTACATAACCATATCGTTAAGTATCATTTGATTCGGATATAAACTTTCTGAGTTATCATCCGGAAACCAAATTTTTCTGAAATTTTCATTCTATTTTCGGTCAGTGACCTTGACCTTTGTTCTCCAAAATTAATATGGGTCTTCCTTACCTGGTACCCAACAATATATCAAAGTTTCATTTGATTAGATTGTAAACTTTTCGAGTAATCATCCGGAAACCAATTGTTGACGCCCAACTGCCCGCCCGCATCACCAAACCAGAAGCCGAGTTCAACTTCGTTGCAACTCGGCTAAAAATACACCCAGATTAAATTAATTGTGAATTGTGATTTATGTATGAATAGGGATGGGTAGGATTTGTATAGTTTTCAAGATGTAATTAACGCGAGGAATATAACGCCAGTCGACGTAAACTGTTTATTATGAAGTCACATCTAGCTGCGATGTGTTTTCTTTCAAACCAAACAATCGCACCTATTTTCCTTGAATTGTGAACACCGGCGATTTCATAGGTGACCCGCTGATTGGCTAACATAATGTTCACATGAACATGACCCCCAATCTGGTTATGTCAGATCTACTTACGCAAAGTATACGGCGCAGATCTAAGAAGTCTGATTTTAATTAGATTGAAATATTTCTATTGTGATTTAGG
>NC_079170.1:78579008-78661508 GCF_947568905.1 Ostrea edulis
AACTGTTATAGACATCAACTGCCTCTTATAACAGAGTATTGAAAACTGTTATAAACATCAACTGTCTCCAACAACAGAGTATTGATAACTGTTATAAATATCAACTGTCTCCTATAACAGAGTATTGATAACTGTTATAAACATCAACTGTCTCCAACAACAGAGTGTTGATAACTTTTATAGACATCAACTGTCTCCTACAACAGAGTATTTAAAACTCTTTCATGTATAAACACCAACTGTCTCCTACAACACAGTATTAATAACTGTTATAAACATCAACTGTTTCCTACAACAGAGTATTGATGACTGTTATAAACACCAACTGTCTCCTACAACAGAGTATTGATAACTGTTATAAACACCAACTGTATCATACAACAGAATATTAATAACTGTTATAAACACGAATTGTCTCCTACAACAGAGTATGACTAACTGTTGTAAACACCAACGATCTCCTACAACAAAGTATCGATAATTGTTATAAACATCAACTGTCTCCTACAACAGAGTATTAATAAATGTTATAAACATAAACTGTTTCCTACAACTGATTATTGATAACTGTTATAAACACCAATTGTCTCCTACAACCGAGTATTGATAACTGTTATAAACATCAACTCTCTCCTACAACAGAGTATTTATAACTGTTATAACAATCAACTGTTTCCTACAACAAAGTGTTGATAACTATTATAAGAATCAACTGTCTCCTGCAACAGAGTATTATTAACATAATAATATTGTTATCAATAACTGTTATGAACATCAACTCTCTCCTATAACAAAGTATTGATAACTGTTATTAACAATGGCAATCAATCAAAATCTTTAAAATTACATTTTGATAATATAAGTATTCTCATATCTACAAGGCTTGTATTGATATTATTTATTAGGTTGAACGACATTTTGTAAGTTTATCTTACAGTTCACAACGGTTGATTTCAATCTATCATTGCTGTTATTAACGTTGATTGAATATCACCTACTGATAATACCGACACAAACTGATAATACTTATTGACACATACTGACAATACTGACACATACTGATAATACTTACACATACTGATAACACTGACACATACTGATAATACTGACACATACTGATAATACTGACACATACTGATAACACTTATTGACACATACTGATAATACTGACACATACTGATAATAATGAAACAATGACACAAACTGATAATACTGACACATACTGATAATACTGACACATATTGATAATACTGACACATACTTATAATACTGACACATACTGATAATACTGTCTGATAATACTGACACACTGATAATACTGACACATACTGATAATACTGACACATACTGATAATACTGACACATACTTATAATACTGACACATACTGATAATACTGATATACACTGATAATACAGACACATACTGATAATACTTACTGACACATACTGATAATACTGACACATACTGATAATACTGACACACACTGATAATACTGAGACATACTGATAATACTGACACATACTGATAATACTGACACATACTGATAATACTGACACATACTGACAAAACTGACACACACTGATAATACTGACACATACTGATAATACTGACACATACTAATGATACTGACAAATACTGATAATACCTACACATACTTATAATACTGACACATACTAATGATACTGACATATACTGATAATACTGACACATATTTATAATGCTAACACATACTGATGATACTGACACATACTGATAATACTGACACATACTGATAATACTGACAAATACTAATGATACTGACACATACTGATAATACTGACACATACTGACAATACTGACACATACTGACAAAACTGACACATACTGATAATACTAACACATACTGATAATGTTAACACATACTGATAATACTGACACATACTAATGATACTGACACATACTGATAATACTGACACATACTGATAATACTGACACATACTGATAATACTGACACATACTGACAAAACTGACACACACTGATAATACTGACACATACTGATAATACTGACACATACTAATGATGCTGACAAATACTGATAATACTAACACATACTTATAATACTGACACATACTAATGATACTGACATATACTGATAATACTGACACATATTTATAATACTGACACATACTGATAATACTGACATATACTGATAATACTGACACATACTGATAATACTGATATACACTGATAATACTGACACATACTGACATATACTGATAATAATGACTGATAACACTGCCTGTCACATGTTGATAATACTGACAACAATGACACGTACTGATAATAATGACACATATTGATAATAATGACACATGCTGATAATACTGACACATACTAATCATACTGTCACATACTGATAGTAATGACACATACTTATAATACAGACACATACTGATAATACTGACTCTAACTGATAATACTGATAATACTGACACATACTGACATATACTGATAATACTGACATATACTGATAATACGTACACATACTGATAATACTGACTCTAACTGATAATACTGACACATACTGACACATACTGATAATAATGACACATACTGATAATACAGACACACACTGATAATACAGACACATACTTATAATACTGACACATACTGATAATACTGTCACATACTGATAATACTGACACATACTGACAATACTGACACATACTGATAATACTGACACATACTGATAATACTGACACATATTGATAATAATGACTGATAATACTGCCTGTCACATGCTGATAATACTGACAATAATGACACATACTGATAATAATGACACATACTGATAATAATGACACATACTGATAATACTGACACATACTGATAATACAGACACATACTTATAATACTGACACATACTGATAATACTGACACATACTTATAATACTGTCACATACTGATAATACTGACACATACTGATAATACTGACACACACTGATAATACTGACACATACTGATAATACTGACACATATTGATAATACTAACACATATTGATAATACTGACACACACTGATAATACTGACACATACTGATAATACTGACACACACTGATAATACTGACACATATTGATAATACTAACACATATTCATAATACTGACACATATTGACAATACTTACTGACACATACTGACATTATTAACGCATACTGATAATACTGACACCTACTGATAATACTTACTGGCACATACTGATAATACTGACACCTACTGAAAATACTTACTGACACATACTGACAATATTAACGCATACCGATAACGCGGGTACGTTAAGGCAGGTTATGAAAATTTTTACTGGGATAAAATCCGCGAAACAATGTGACGTCATAATTGAAATAAGTATAACACTAAGTATATATTAAATTCCGTTTTTATTTTTTATTTAAGTTTTCTTTATGCATAAAATAAACCATGCAGCTACTAAGATCCAACGAAATTCGAAATGCTATACTGCTGTTGTGTAATTTTTGTCTGATCGATATCAAAGTAAACTGATGACGTCATGACTATACATCGAGTGACGTTGACACATGCAATGAATTTGTTTGTGTGTGCCATGCAAATATTGACAAAATGTAGAGAATTTGAAATATATGACATTGGGTATATGGAATATATATGTGAAGCGCTGAGAATTTATTGATATTATGAAGGTATGTTGATATAATTTATTGACAATTTTGTATAACGGAGAAAACATTCCATTTAGCATGTCGATCCGATTTTCCTCTGTCACAGACTGAAATAAAACTGCAAAAGTAGCACATTAGCCCGCATACTTTTAGAGACTTTTTATACACCGTTTGAAAGGTCATAAACTACTGTACACGGCAATTACTGATAGAATCCTCTATTAAGAAATTTTTTAAAGAAAACTACATAGCATCATGCAAAATGTAAAACATGAGCTAGATGGTTTCGTGTTTAAATGTTCAATAATTATTTTTATTATTGAAAGTGGTAGGATTCTATCAGTAATTCTGATATACTATGTGTGTTTTACCGTCATTATCGCCAGTTAGACCAATATTTGAATTTTGGGATAATGTGTTACTGTTACATTTCCTATTAAGGTACCTCCATGATCTATTTATAACAACATGCAATGACGTCATACGGAAGCGCATGTTTGTCATGTTGTTATGATACAAAGTGTTCTCATGTAAACAACCAAAATAGTTTTTAAGAGTTAGTAGCTCCCTCTCTCAATGCAAGACCGATTTTAAAAATTATGCAATTTACGTGCATGAATGAAGCATGACCTCCCTTAACATACCCGCGAATACTGACACCTACTGATAATATTTACATACACATACTGATAATACTGACACATACCGAAAATACTTACTGACACATACTGACAATATTAACGCATACCGATAATACTGACACATACTGATAATACTTACTGACACATACTGATAATACTTACTGGCACATACTGACAATGCTTACTGACACATACTGACAATATTAACGCATACCGATAATACTGACACATACTGATAATACTTACTGGGACATACTGATAATACTGACACATACTGATAATACTGACACATACTGATAATACTGACACATACTGATAATACTGACACATACTGATAATACTTACTGGCACATATTGATAATACTGACACATACTAATAATACTTACTGGCACATACTGATAATACTGACACATACTGATAATACTGACACATACTGACAATACTTACTGACACATACTGACAATATTAACGCATACCGATAATACTGACACCTACTGATAATACTTACTGGCACATACTGATAATACTGACACATACTGATAATACTTACTGACACATACTGACAATACTAATGCATGCTGATAAATCATGGACCTCGCGCACGGTACTGGTGTTACTTTCATACGTGCATAAGAAAATACCTCCGCTGTGTTTACACAGATGTATATTTTGTAGATTATCAAAGTCTTATACATCAATGGCTAGGAAAATAATGGCAATAGCTTATATAAAATATAATTTACACGTATTTTATGGGCAATAACGGAGTTATATACAAGCAGATGTCGTCATTTTTCGATGTCCGGCGTTACATAAACTCATACGCTTTATCCAGATATTAATAGAATGATTAATTTTGTCCAAAATAACGCAAGATCTAAAATCCATAAACCAATCACTTTATTCATTCAGTTCAAGGAATTGATATAGGGACCTTAAAAATAGCAACGACAGTGGTGTCCCGTGTTCGTAGATAGACTGCAAATGCAAATCATCATGACCAGTAGCATGCCTAATACAGGGGGAGTTGACTATTATTGTTACATTTATAATGTACATATATCATGGAGCACAGTGTATGCCAGTATTATATAAATCTGAGTATATCCATGAAGTAAATTCCTTTTATCGGTGTCCAGTGAAATGTCCTTATTCTACAAATACCGCGCTTTTTAAACAATTCTACCATTTTATGTCTTATTTCATTATGCTTTGCCTTGGTAAAAAATAAAACTTAAGTTTTATTAGGATTAAATTTCAGTTATTTGACAATTCTTCAAGAATTTGAAGATCATGATTCATAACATTTTCTATATTATATATATTCTTATCTGCATATTGAATTGAATAATATTTTATTCGTATTTGATAATGTTGAATTATTGTGCTAAATGTACGCATGGATTTAGTCATATTGATTGTAAATGAAAGGCATCATTTCTAAAATTAATAAAAGAATAGGCTTCATTGACCATGGCCTGACCTCGTGTATCTTAAATCTAGCTAGAGAAATCAAAGATATATTATTGCTGCTGAACTATCTGGATATGACATTTTTGGTATTAGTGAAACCCATTTAGTTAATACAATAAACAATGGAGATATAAAAATCCCAGATTATCATAATCCTATACGCAAAGATAGAAATAGACATGGTGGTGGTGTTGCTCTGTACATATCAAACAAAATTGCTTACGTTGTACGAGATGACTTGCTTTCCCCTGATTTAGAAATTATATGGACTGAAATTCATACAAACGGTAAAAAAAATTCTTGTTGGAATCATTTACAGGCCTCCCAATGTATTAAGTCAATATTGGGACCACTTTTGTTTAATCATGGTAAACGCAATGCAAACATCTGGCATTGCCAATTGAGAAATAATGCTAGTAATCTAAATTTTGACTTACATAGTCAATTTCTACGAGATGATGCTACTTGTGATTTGTGTGGTCAACCAACTGAAAATGCTTATCATTTTTTCTTTGAATATTTTCAGTACGGAGTACAAAGAATTTGCTCTTTTAGAGTCAATAAATGCAATGCAACTACAAGTTCCCATATCATTAAAGTTATTGCTGAGTGGTGGTGCAATTCTTGGGTTCAAAGATAACATAGAGATACCATATATTGATGTATCATCTACCAATTGATTTTTTTTTCAGTATTACTAACAGTAATTCCTTCAACATTACTGGGTTTTTTTTAACAAAATAGAGAAATATGTGGTTTTTCCACCTATCGGAAGCTAATTTATGATACCATTGTAACTCACGATCGTTGATAAGAAATACAACAACAGCGTAAATCCCTGTTAAAAGTTCGTGTTTATATTTCATCTATGTCAGTCCGTTAATTGGTAAAGCTAATTGCACAATAGATAGTGTAGATTGAAATGCCCTGTACCAAACAGAAGGTTGCATATCAAAATAACATGACAGTGTACATCATGTCAAATTCATACATACATTTCATACATGTTAAGTATACATATATTGTATCACTTGAAACTCAGCACAAAGTTATCAATTGATGTTCAAGCACTGTAATCATAATTTTATGAAAGTGATTTACCGAACATATTTATATTTAATGATTGGAAAACATAAGTTTAAAAACAAATTATTTGTAGTATTGCTTTAGTTGACTTTAATATTGCTTAAACATCCTAAATAGTATAACTTAGGAAAAGTTGCGCAAGTACCTCGTTTACATTGGTAACTAAAAGTTACGGGATAAGTATGCATCTAGCAATCTTTTCAACGTATGCTCATTGTGTTTGAGGATTGTGTATTTATTTGTCAGGCATCACAGGGTGGATACCAATCACTACGATATGCCGCTCGACGAGAATTCCTCATCATGCCAAAAGATTCTATTCCGGAGCCCGTTACCTACGACTCCGATTTATTAAACACTGACTACGTTGCTCGCACCATCATGGGCAACCATCAAATGACGGACCACGGAACGTTAAGACGGAAATTGCCCGTTTAACACCATTTCAACATCTCTATATGACAATGAATCTCACGCTACAGAGCTTAGGTTGCGCACGTGTATAGATATGTGTAGGAACGGACATACATATTCAACGAGACCAAATGCTAAGGACCTTTTCATTTTATCGCCATCATTAGAGGAAGCTACAATTGCGTGCGCTAAATCAGGAACCTCATCATCGGTTTGGACAATTCTGGCTGCAGCAGACGCCCTTGTCATTACCATAAGTTCTAAATACCCACCAATCAACGCCACCATTGACTTAACCTACCAGAAACTCAACAACGACTTTGTACCTACAACTGTATGGACCCCTGTTTCACAAGTAAATCTTTTATGGACACATACCGCAAATATGTCCAACAAAAGCAGTACATGGACTCCAAACCATTTCGTGCCACTGTGTAAAAGCAGTAAGTACCCCGATTTTTCAATTGCTCCTTTTTTCATAGTTCACCTAAAATAACAAACACACACGCTTCGCCACAATCACACGAAACGATCAACCTTGACAGAACGTCCATTAACAGCAACAAGGACCGGTTAACTTTCAACAACGAACAACAAGAAATCGACGTAGCCGACAATACAGACGAGGACCACAATGACACATCATTAGACGAGCAACAAGACATCACCATTCCCGATAATGCAGACAACCAGGACCACAACGACAACGACCAGAAAATGGCAAATGGAGATGGTGACAATTTTCGAGCACCGCTGAACATCAATAAACTACCAAATGGCAAGTTTCTCTCTGTCAAAGAAATTTTCCAATTTATCAACAAGAGGCAGTATGTTTTTGATGAATGTCCCCCTGGGAATAAATCAAATTCGAGGTAAGCTGCTGACAAACAGGTTGATGGTGCAAGAATTTCAACAGTCTCGATTGAAGTCCGCATTTCGCAGGTTCTATGGTCGTTATAACGATCTAGTTCGTCAATGCAACCTCACATTGGGTCAAATGCTGTCTGACGTGTTTCATACCGATTGTTAAGCCGTTCTTGACACACTGATTTTGACTGCGGATAACTCCGTTTACCTGATCAGGATATAGGGCTCACGGCGGGTGTGACCGGTCAACAGGGGATGCTTACTCCTCCTAGGCACCTGATCCCACCTCTGGTGTGTCCAGGGGTCCGTGTTTGCCCAACTATCTATTTTGTATTGCTTGTAGGAGTTATGAGATTGATCACTGTTCGTTATCTTCACCTTGCATTCATGGTTTCTTGTTAACAACATACGCGGTAGCACCAGCGACAACAAACGGACTTATTATGACGACTGTGGCGTATGGGAGAGTTCCAAAGGGAGAGGACATGTACAGCTGTATTTTCTGAGAGACAATTTCCGGACAGTATCCAAGAAAAACATGTATTGTATAAAACAACGCATCAAAGGACAAACCGTATCGTTATCCACATGATCGATGACATCGTCGAAATGCATCGATATGAGACCGTGCTTAAATCAAATGAGATCTTCAAGAAACATGTTTGAAGGTTTAAAGCCGCAAACAACAGTTCATTGTCAGACGTTGCTATTTTCGAGTATACTGGAAGATATATTTTGACGGACAGAGAAGAAATTCGGACAAATCCAACGGTCATACGACAAATACAGTCATACAATAGCATCAAACCAAAAGAGATATTCATACAGATGAAAATAAATGACCCAAATGACAGCATCGCGCGACATCCGACATATAAAAAATGCCAAAGCCAGACAACATAAGAAGACTGTTCCGACGTCATCAAACAACATCGCCGATGACATTTTGCACGTTTTGGCCATGCTGAATGATCACCCGTTTGTACAACAAATTATACACAAGAAAGACCAAGTACCATCCATTATTTGCTATACCGAGGAACAAATGGTGGCCATCAAGACTTTTCTTTCCATAACGGGGGGAACAGTAGGCCCTGATCGAACATTCAATCTTGGGAGGTTTTTTTTGTTACGGGACTCGTTTACAAAAGTGTTCGTGTTCTCAAATAAAGATACAAAAGAACCACCGATATTCATTGGACCTCTACTTCTTCACAAGGACGCCTCTTTCCGGGCGTACAACAGTTTCTTCTCTTTCCTGGCAGCAGAATTCAAATTAGACTATCTAGAATTGAGAATTGAGGAGGACTTGACATTTGGATCAGACGATGAAAAACCGCTAACCAAAGCCATTGAATCCGCATTTCCAAACACCACCAGACGACTATGCTCTAAACATTTAAAGAACAATTTAAAGCATTACATGCAAGACAGGATATGAATTGACAGTAAGGAACGTTTGCGCATCATGGACATTATTTTTGGACCCGACGGTCTTGTAGATGCAGACACCACCATTTTTTTTTAAAGAAAAGCCAACGACATTGAAGGACGACCTGCGCAAATACCCAAAACTAGCAGAATACTTTGATAAGCAAGCGCAACCGCGTTTAAAATCTTTTGTCAATATACCAAGACGAGACAATGACGAAGTTCGACAAACACTATGGACAAATAACAACTCGGAAAGTATAAATCACGTTTTTAAAGTTGCTGTAAAGTGGAAGCCTCAATCAACTCCAGACTTGATCAACAAATTACATGACTGCGTGACCACCCAGTTTCTTCATGTGAGAGGTAGTCTCCATGGTCACGGGGATTATTGCTCATTGTCATCAGAGAGACATTATCTTATTCCGGACCAGGTTTGGAGATGTAAGGGGAAAGAAGAAAAGGATGCCATATTTGACAAGTTCATTAAAGACCAATCTAGAAAAAGGAAGGCGCAAATGGTGATAGCATCCAATTGACAGTATGCAGTTGTAAATAAAGCTAAATCCGTGGCAAAGAAGCCTGCACAGAGGAAAAGACCCAGAGTGGAAAGAACGAGTACGCGACGATGATTCTGATTATGGACCTTGCTGTACAGTGTTTAAGAATTTAAGAGGTCCTAGGACCTATAGGGTAGGTATACATGTTAGATTGCATGGGGGAACTGAGTATGGGCCCTGGTAGGGCGTCGTGTTTGACACGATAAGAACAGTTTGCCAAATACAATCCGACTCTTCAATATCATTCATTCACTCTTTCATTGTACATATCATATATATCTATGGTGTACATAAGCAGGTATATAAACGTTTGCTATTGAATGTATGTTTTGTGGTTTCAGTCATTTGGCTTGGGACCTATAGCGTAGGTATACATGTTAGATTGCATGAGGGGAGCTGAGTCTGGACACTGGTAGAGCGTCGTGTCTGACACGATAAGAACAGTTAACCAAATACAATCTGACTCTTATGTATCAATACGTATCAACAAAGAAAACTTAATTTTAAAAAAATCAATTTGTTTGTGTTTAGTAGATTTAGTTTCGTTTTAGTGCTCTCTCTCTCTTTCTCTCTCTCATTGTACATATCTTATATATCTATGGTGTACATAAGCAGATGTATAATAATAAACCTTTGTTATTGAATGTATGTTTTGTGGTTTCGGTCCTCGAGCTTAAAATTACTTTTTATCTTTTCGAAAAGAATTTTTTTCTTTAGTAAGTTTAATCTCTCTTCTTTTTAGATTAATTTGTTTCTTCTGTTTCATATTGTTTTCTAGTTTGGTCCTTTGATTTTAAGTTATTTTTTCATTTAAAAAAAAAAGAACAAAAATATTATTTTCTATTTTCTTTTAGTAATAATTTTTTTTTTATCTTTAGTTCATTTAATTTGTATCTGTACATTTCAAGAAGCAGGTTAATTTTTTAAGGTTGTTTTTGTTATTTTTTTTTTCTTTTTTCTATTTGTCATGGGTTTAAATTGTTAATGTTTTTCTTCGAACACTATTTTATACTGCCCTCTTTTTCCTTGGTTTAAAATTCTATTATTTGATTAAATAAAGGTTTAGGCTGCTGTTGTTGTTTTTTCTTTGGGTTCAAATTTTTATTTTTCATTAAAAACAAATCTAGGCTATTTTTTTCTTTGGGTTTAAATATTTACTTTTTATTCAAAATTTGGCTAATATGAGGATACCTCCATATGGTTTGAGCTGGGCAATGATGTCACAATATGAATTTTTGTTTCTGCTTTCTTAAAAATCCCCCCAAATTACAAGTGGTATTAGCAGACATCCTCATTCATACAATTATATAAAGCATAGATGTATTTCCTTATATCTTTAAATGATATCATTATATATTAAATTCACATTAAATTCCTTATATTATAAATCACATTTTACCGACATTCTTAAGTGTTCGGCGGTAGTATACAGATGTTCGGCGATGGAGAGCAAGCGTTTGGCGGTGGATGTACATAAACTTTATTGATACAAATACATGATACTTTGGATTAATAAAAAAGACTTATTTTATTTATCTATTGTACTCAATTTATATACATAAGTAACATTATTTGGTGATCAGCAATTCTATTAACATTCTTGAGTGTTCGGCGGTAGTCTACAAGTGTTCGGCGGTGGCTGCATAAGGGTGATTTTTAAACACTCTTGGGTTTAATTTTTCTTCTTCAATTTTTCAACTTTACTGAATCATCATAATTTAGGAATGCAGAAATATTTGTGCAGGATTGCAAGGGTGTTGTGCAGCTTCATTTTTTTTCATGGTAATAATGGTGTCTTAAATGTGATCGTAATCGGAGTCCAACAAGAAACTGTTGTATTTCCCAATAATAATAATAATAAAAGAATGCACACTATATTCCATATCTATATATTCATTTAGTTAACTTAAATTATAAACACCTAAAAAAAGTGATTACTTGGATCATGATACCCCCTTTCATACTATAAAGCACATATATAGGTGTTCGGCGGTACTATACAGATGTTCGGCGGTTGTGGTACAATCTATCACAATATTAGTGCATATAAGTTCATAATATGAATTAAATACGTTGAATAATTCACATATGGTAAGTTTTGGGAATTTATTTTAACATATACATAATATTTTTTGGTGCTCGGCGGTGTCCGGCTGTGTCTGGCGGTGTCCGGCGGTAAAATATCCACCCTACTTTTACTGCATTTCCATCGGAACAGGAACACAATCCCGATCCCGATGAATGAAAAACGTAAAATGTGAAAATTATTTTCTTCAAAACTGGTCCACCAAACGTTACAAAATTCGAACTTGATCTGTAGTTTGCCACTCTGAAACTGCACTGCAAGTTTCAAATGAATCCACGCAAGCATAACGCGGAAAAGTCTGAAAAACCAATACGGGAAAGACTGACAGACAAACCCAATGATTAAAAGGAATCTACAAGACTGTTTTTTTCCCTTCGGAATCACCCCCCAAATGCAGTCCCCGCACGGTATGTGACAATTTGTGACGTAGTATTGAAATTCGCAGCATGGTATGTAACAATTTGTGACAAATCGTATCACGAATGGCGACGGTATGTAAGAGAAAATAAAGTTGTTGTACGTCGTCACCATTCGTGATACGCTGTACTACAACTTGTTACATACATGTATCGTCTCGTTGTTACATACCGTGTCGTTGTTACATAAAGTCTCGTTGTTACATACATGTACCGTCTCGTTGTTACATACCGTGTCGTTGTTACATAAAGTCTCGTTGTTACATACATGTACCGTCTCGTTGTTACATACCGTGTCGTTGTTACATAAAGTCTCGTTGTTACATACATGTACCGTCTCGTTGTTACATACCGTGTCGTTGTTACATAAAGTATCGTTGTTACATACATGTCCTGTCTCGTTGTTACATACCGTCCCGTTGTTACATACCATGTCGTTGTTACATACCATGTCGTTGTTACATACCGTGTCATTGTTACATACCGTGTCGTTGTTACATACCGTGTCATTGTTACATACCGTGTCGTTGTTACATACCGTGTCATTGTTACATACCGTGTCGTTGTTACATACCGTGTCGTTGGTACATACCGCGTCATTGTTACATACCGTGTCGTTTTTACATACCGTGTCATTGTTACATACCATGTCGTTGGTACACACCGTCTCGTTGTTACATGTATGTACCGTCTCGTTGTTACATACCGTCTCCTTGTTACATACAGTGTCACGAGCGTTTGGCGAAAGATCAATCACTACCTATGTTCACGTCATATGTTTAAATCGGACATGGTTTGAGCGGGACTCGAACTCACGATCTCCCGGCTACGAAACGAACGTTCTTTTTTTTTTTTATCTTTCATTACAAAGCGAACGCTCTATCACTAAGTTACCGCGACCAGTGAAATCAACGAAGAGTGACCAATTAAATGATCAATTGTGTGAAAGTTGAGGATAAAGAACAGTGACCAATCTCATAAATCCCATAAGCAATACAAAATAGATAGTTGGGCAAACACGGACCCCTGGACGCGCCAGAGGTGGGAGCAGGTGACTAGGAGGAGTAATCATTCCCTGTCGACCGGTCACACCGTCCGTGAGCATCAGGAGTTATACGTAGTAAAATCAGTGTACCACGAACGGTCTAACAATCGGTATGAAACACCCTAACCCTAACCCTTTGTATGATGGTTATGCCAATATATTTTTCATCTAGTACCAACCAATACAATGGTCCCTTAAGACCATATTCATCGACCGCTTTTTTTTTTAAATATTAAATTCATTTTTATGATGTTGTGTGTGTGATGTGATTGTGGTGAGTTTGGATGATATGTAAAACATTCTTACCCGCTGTTCCATTATACCCCGATACTGTAAGCCGGTATTTACTGCTCTCGTTTCCAACTTGAAATGTGGAGTACAGGGCGTACGCTTTCTCGTCATCAAAACTCAGCAGCTCCACTCGTAGTTCCTGGTTTGTTTTCGTTAAATAGTGAATTGCATCGTTCCCTGTTTAAAAAATAATATAGGGTTATTGAACTTATATTGGTGAATATTGGCACGAGTTGGCTGTGAAAATTCACGAGCTTGCGAATACACTTTGACAGCCAATGAGTGTCAATATTCACCAATATAAGTTCAATAACCCTTTTATTATATAGCTAAAGTATTTAGATGTTAAATTATATCCCTTTTCACTCAAAATACTCCAAAATAAACGACAATTCATCAATATTGGCATCTAAGGTGAAAGTGTACAATATCAGCATGCATTTCTTAACTGTTCAATATTAAACCCGTCATTGATGCATGAAGCAAATTGATTTTGTGAAAGGAGACATCATAATTCATGTACAGTAAAACATTTTGTTTAAGTAAATATCAATTACCGACTCTGTCAGATTCGGAGGACCGTCGTCTGCCATTTTGGTTTGTTTACGTCGTTACAGTAAGGTCAATATTGAACGTTCATACTCGGAATGTTTCGGGCGTACATAATTTATGCAATGCAAAGTTGGCGTTCAATAAATTCTCAGAATATTGAACGCTAACATTCGCTAGATTTTACGCATATTTTATAATAGACTATTTATTAGCTATATAATAAAAAAGAATATTGGTGCATGGAAAGAAATTATATGCAAAATAAACCTTTTACACGAAATTAGATGTTTTAATTTTTTCTTCTAGAAATTTAGGGCATGTTTGATTCCAAGCTTACAAAAAATAACCACCATACTGTACATAATCAGGTATAGAATATTTGTTGACTTATAACAGCTCACGCAAGCAAACGTTTTTTTTTCTCTCGTGTATAATTAGATGTTACGATTGCTTAATGATATTCAAATTTATTATATACTTGGTAATGATTATGCAGATTCTGCACCAAGTGATACGGGTGACGTCACAATAGCCGATATCAACGAGCGGTCCAAAAATCCATATTACATATCAGACCGGCGTGCAAAAATGCATATCAAGTATTCACTCATAATAATCAGTGTATCAAGATAGGTAATGAATGTATCAAATATTCCTTGATCTATCTTTAAAATGCAATAAATTTACCCGCATATGTGATAAAAATAATAGTACCTAAATGTAAAATCAGCCCTCGAGCCCATACATTAGATTACCATCCCCACCCCTTCAAAAACACTACAGTGTGTATAAAGATTTATCGATAAGAATAAAAGAAGTGCAGTAAATGACAAATAGAGTATTACCAAAAAACAAATGCTAAAATACATAGCATATTTCATATCAGTCATCAGGCCCAATATTAACCCTCGGGCCTTCGATCCTAGGGCTAATATGGGGCCACTCGGGCTGATACGATATGGATTTTAACATGTAGCATTCTCTATGTATCAAAGTGTTTACCACAGTCAATCAAGGTAGGCAATGCATCAAATTTTTTTAATCTATCTTTAAAATGAATGCAATAAGTTAACCTGCATGTGACAAAAAGAATAGCAAAATCAGTCATCGAACCTGATATCAAATTACTCAACCTTTCCAATTGTAATTCTCAAAAACGGCAGAACCTTAATTGTTCATATCAATATACAAGTATCCCCATGAAATATGGATTCAAGTTTGATCAAATCATGGACGGGGTAGGGTGGGGCCAGATTATGGAATAATTTTATCCTAGTATATACATGGACGGGTAAAACTTTGAACACACATGTTTCATAGTACTTGTAATAAGGAATTATTGATCTTATATCCATTGGTAGTTAGTCAAATTGGTTCAAATTGTGGTTCCACTAGGATGATTCGGGCCACAATAGAGAATAGAGGATTTAAATGGAAACATGAAACATATACCAAAACGCTTTGGAATAGTGAATACATGTGTAACAGACATTGGTAATTCTCTTCATTTCTACAAAAAATAAATAATAAGGCAAACACGGACATGTGGATGCACTAGAGGCGGGATAAGGTACCAAGGAGGAGTAAGCATCCCCATTTCACGGTCACACGCGCCGTGAATCCCCTATCTTGATCAGGTAAAGCAGGAATCCGTAGTAAAACTTAGTATGTAAAGAAAGGCGTAACATTTGGTATGAAACACGTCAGGCAGTACTCGACCTAATGATACGCTGTATTTGTAAATTAGATTGTTATCACCACCGTAGAATTTGCGAAATGCCGACTTAAAATGAGACTGAGTCTATTGATAGGAGTTACGAGATTGATCATTGTTCGTTATCTTTACTTTTCATACATGAAACGTAAAATCTAATTACACACACCTTCCTGGTCCCCGCAATATTTTACTTTCGTTAGATCATTTCCTTCATGCAAAATTACTTGTTTTTCCAGGAAACCGTGGATACAGGAACACGTACTTACGCAAGCCATGCTACATGTACATAGTACATACTAGGGTTCAACTTAAATATACCAGTCTTGGGGAGATGCATGTTTCCTGATATCGTAAGAATAATTAGATTTACTTATTGACCATGTTAATATGGTTAGCGATATTGACCCAATGATCTATTCATGTCAAACTGTTTCTATCTCAATCGTTGCACATATAACATGAATAGTAAACCTACCAATCCAGTAGTTTTTGGATGGGTCTCCAAAGCCTTCCTTGTACTCTGCCCAAGTCCTATAAAAGTCTGTAGAATTATCCTGTCGTTTTTGAATAACCTACAAAATATGTAACCTACAAATTTCATTTTTCTGTGAGGTAATCAAATGTATACAAAGTTCATTTCAAGATCTGTATGCATTAATGGATATAGTGAAATAGGGTATTACTTCTCGGTATTTAATGCAAGTCAGCCATTATAACTATGTAGAGTACCTCCTTAATACAAATACGAAGCCGTCATCACTTAGTACGAATTATCGTCGTCTATTTCCGAATACGTTGAAAGTCGTTAAAACAGATGCTTTCTACATTGGTTTTACTCTATGCAGTTAATTTTTGCTGGAGTTAGAAAGGTGATTCCGACCCAATGTTGTGTTTAGCTGTACAGATTAATTCAATTTGAACACATTGTGTTTAATGAACAAGTGGGGATGCCTGTTATAGAACTGTGTGTTTTGGTACAAACAATTTTCCCACCTACATGTAAGTGCACTTCCTCACAAAGTATTTTTTCAGGGAGATTTAAATTTTCTGGGTTTTTCTTTACTACTGGCAATGAGGTAAGATGACCTCTTTACTATAGTGTCTGCTAGCGACACGTATCTATGAACTCTCAGATAATTCGTATTTGTAGTGGGTGTAAATCAAACCATCAATTCAGGTTATTTCACCATTAGTAATTATTCAATATCTATATTTTTCAATATCCATCCCTCAAGATTTTGATTTACAGAACGAGCAGGCAATTGTTGATGCACAGCTCAGATCCTTCATATATTTAACAAAGACTATAAGGGACTACACCGTTATTTTCGTTTTCCATAAAAATACAAGCGGGATGTATTTCTCATTTCCAGGTACTCACCGTCCAGCCCCCTCCATCTGTAGTCATGTCACAGTACACTGTCTTTTTCTTATCAGTGACACTTATCGAATATACCCCATCTTTTCCTTTCACGGTTGGGTCACTTTGTAAAATTTCCATGCAGCTTGTTTTCAGAACATTATTACACCCTGCAAAAAAGGCATGCTCAGCTATTGATTGTTACTAATAATATTAGGTTGTAGTACTGATCAATGCATCTACTGATGTAGGTGTGTTGATGCGATTGTCGATTCATACAATATCTTGTATGACATATCAGAATGTAAAGGGTTTGCATGATTTGCTTTCCATTTTTTTAACACAGAGAGAAGACTTTGACTTTATCATCGCCTTGAATTGCTTGACAAGGAAATATCGATCTTACGTAACAAAAATGATATCTATCCAAAATATCCCAAATGTTCTAAAAGAAACAAGAGTATATTTCATCGGTTCAAACATTTCTGCTAACATTCATAATTCAGTCCATTCACTACTGAGAGAGAGAGAGAGAGAGAGAGAGAGAGAGAGAGAGAGAGCAGAGTGCGTAAAGGCCTAGAAAAGTTCAAGTCCCAAAAATGGAAGGTTGTGAGACAACATACCGTCAGGGAAAAAGTTCCTCCATCCTGTTTCATTAATGGTCATGGCTGATGGGTCACATGACTGATGGATACGGCAGATCTTTAGCTGTGGATTGAAGCCAAAAAAAGCACAAAGTCCACCACACATAGCGGAACATCCAGTGAGAGATTCCGAATGATGTATTGCCATGAGGCTGACATTCGACACTTTATTGTCAAGTGAAGTGTCCATCGTGTAGCGTTGGGTTTTTACATCTGCTTTTGACAAAGTACACAAAATAATGTACAGAAAACAGCGAATAAATATAGTGACGACTTTCATTTTGTCAGTAAGCGAGCCAACACAATTATTAGCACAGATCCAATTAAGTAATGATCAGAAAACCTCACAATCAAAGACAGAGTTCCTCACTATCTCTTGTCTGACTTACAGAGGTCCTCACTATCTCCTGTCTTACAGTCGCTTTATATACATGTATGATTGTTTTATTATTAACAACATATAATATTGTTGCCTTTTACTACGAACCCTGACGCAATGAATCAGGAAACTAATGAACCAATTTAAGTTTGCATATTTGGCACTCTGTCAAAAATAAAGTAAAGCATTAGTTTTATTCTTCCTTAATTTATATATAAATAAGCAGTAGTGTCACACATGCGCAGTTACTTTTACTGTGACGTACGTGTACATTCATTATCATAGTTAGTATTTCTCCTGATGCCGCATTAGACATATTGAAACAAAAGTAAGTGCCATATATCCTTCTATGTTTAGTAAACCTGAAGTAATCAAAGAATTAGATAGGTTACATGAGGAATATGTTTTGGTTCCAGGCGACAAAGCATGTAAAAACATTGTATTTGTTTGTAAGGCTCATTATTACAACTGTATTTTGAACGGACTTCGCATTAATTCTATTTTTTGTAATCGCACTTATACTCCAACTGCCCTTTCAAATGAGGAAATGGGGAAATTCTTTAAACCCTTCTTCAGTTTTAGAAACATTTAATATCCCAGTCAATGGGTAGAAGGAATATGGGTTACAGTACCTATACTGAATTCCTAAACTACATAAAAACCCTTACAAACAAAGATAAATTGCTGGATCCAGTAAGTCCTCTATCAAGCCCCTATCTATGCTCCTGACGAAAATATTAACAGATGTAAAGGAGAAACTTCAAACTTACTTTGCGACAACATATACAAGAAGTGATGTAAATCAAATATGAATTCTAAAACTGTCTAAAGAACTTTAAGGAAACATGAAATCACAAAACTTTTTTCAAATCAACAACATCAGACGTATGACTTTTCAACTCTTTTCACGGCCATTCTTCACGATTAATTAAATACTATATTTTTTAACATCATAGACAGTTGCTTCGTCAACAAAAATGGAAAACGCAAATATTCATATCTAGTGATCAAGTTATCTAAAAAAAAAAAAAAAAAAAGACTTTGTTAAACACCACTCTGATTCCACGCAAAATTACTCTGAAGTTGAAATAAAAAATATGCTAGAATTCATCATTGACAATTCTTCGTGGTTTTTGGTGATCAGGTCTTCCAACAGTCTGTTGAAATTCACATGGACACGAATTGTGCTCCTTTGTTAGCTGACCTGTTTATATTCATATGAAGCAGAATTTATTCAAAAACTTCAATTCGATATTTAGAAATATCCACGACGTTTTATCTATTATCAATAATAACTTTTATTCATATGTCGATTCGATATATCAATACAACCTATCATTGGGTCAAATGCTGTCTGACGTGTTTCATACCAATTGTTAAGCCGTTCTTAGCACATTGATTTTGAATGCGGATAACTTCGTTTACCTGATCAGGATATAGGGCTCACGGCGGGTGTGACCGGTCAACAGGGAATGTTTACTCCTCCTAGTCACCTGATCCCACCTCTGGTGTGTCCAGTGGTCCGTGTTTGCCCAACTATCTATTTTTTATTGCTTATAGGAGTTATGAGATTGATCACTGTTCGTTATCTTCACCTTGCACCCCTGTGCATATGGTGTTTCCATCTCTCAACTGATTCGATCTGCAAGAGCTTGTTTTGCGTATGGTCTGTTTTTGAATCGAGGCAAGCTACTGGCAAACACGTTGATGGTACAGGGGTTTCAACAGTCTTGTTTTAAAAACTGTCATGTGATCGATAAAACTCGAATGTTGTTCATTTGAACGTTGCAATAACGCCACACTATTGGAGTTCCCCCCTTATCTTTTGGTTGACTTTCTTCTGTTATTTATCAGTTTCATGTTTCAATGCAACTATGATGTCAACCAGCGACTACTATGACTTTTATTTTTCCATTTTCATTTTGTTTTAATGGCATAAGCAGTTTCTTTTGAAAATTTTAAAACAAATCTATTATTTTATCTATATATGTCTCCCCTCTTCCAGGAGATATTACTGTTGTACTTCCTGTCCTTCCATCTGTCTGTCTGTCTGTCTGTCTTTCTGTCACAAAATCTTTGCTTCGTCTCCTATATGGCTTATCAGATAAACTTGACATTTTGTAAAATGCTTCATTGTCATTTGTAGCTATACATATTGTCGGAACAGGAGGGCCCAATTATTTTTCTAAAATTTGAACACCTGAATATAGACTGAACTCTATGATTATGGATGTTGCCTACCACAGGCTCTATAAACCAGCATGGACCATGGATGATATTCCTTCCAAATCATGCCGTCAGTTCCTTAAGCTCAAATTTACAAACAAAGGAATATATGCCGTCAACATAAGCAACATTCTTCGTCATAAAAGGGTTCAGTCGTGTATTCCAACTTATTTCAAGTTCAAGTCTACACCCTGTATTTCCTACAGCTATACTTCTACTATTGCATCCAAACTTTTTAATTATAAACAAACTTTGCAGTGCATAAATATAGACCATCTTATACGTAATCCACCAACATGTTCTTGTTCTTCATCTTCTTTCAACTACAGTCCAGCTGGACATGTCATTACTGGTGATGTTGATATAGTTGAAAATGAGGACCTCAAATCACATATTCTTAAAGGTCCTAACTACAGAGAACCTCGGTCTTTTAATTGGCGACAGAACTTCATCTCTATTATGAGTTCTGTCGAAGATTATGCCAGACGATGGGCTAAATATGAAAAAGAAGAACTTGATACATAGTCAGAATGGGTTAAAAGCATAAGAGGGATATTAAAATCCCGCATTAGACACGTGAAAACAAAAGTACGTACCATCTATCCTTCTGTGTTTAGTAAACCAGAAGTGATAAAAGAATTAGATAGGTTACATGAGGAATATGTTTTGGTTCCAGCTGACAAAACTAGTAACAACATTGTCTTTGTTTGTAAGGCTCATTATTACAACTGTATTTTAAACGAACTTGGCATTAATTCCACTTTTGGTAATCATACTTATACTCCAACTGCCCTTTCAAAAGACGAAATTCTTCAAAACTATGTTTCAGTTTTAGACACATTTAATATTCCAGTCAATGGGTCGAATGAATATGAGTTACCATACCTATACTGGATTCCTAAACTACATAAAAACCCTTACAAACAAAGATACATTGCTGGATCCAGTAAGTGCTCTACCAAGCCCCTATCTTTGCTCCTCACGTAAATGTTAACAGCTGTGAAGGAGAAACTTCAAACTTACTGTGCGACTACATATGCCAGAAGTGGTGTTAATCAAATGTGGATTCTAAAAAATTCTAAAGAACGTTTAGCAAAACTTGAAATCACAGAATTTTCCCCAAATCAATAGCATTAAAACCTATCACTTTTCAACACTATACACGACCATTCCTCACGATAAATTAAAGGCTAGACTTTTTGACATCATAGACAGTTGCTTCTTCAACAAAAACGGAAAACGGAAATATTCATATCTAGTGATCAGTCATTCAAAAACTTACTTTGTTAAACACCACTCTGATTCCACGCACAAGTACTCTGAAGTTAAAATAAAAAAATATGCTAGAGTTCCTCATTGACAATATCTTCGTGGTCTTTGGTGATCAGGTCTTCCAACAGTCTGTTGGAATTCCCATGGGCACGAATTGTGCTCCTTTGTTAGCTGACCTTTTTTTATATTCATATGAAGCAGAATTTATTCAAAAACTTCTACGTGAGAAGAAAAAATCTCTCGCTGTGACCTTCAATTCGACTTTTAGATATATCGATGACGTTTTGTCTATTAACAATGATAGCTTTCATTCATATGTCGATTTGATATATCCCTGTGAGCTCGAAATAAAGGACACCACAGAGTCGTCCACTTCTGCTTCATACTTAGATATTTTATTAAAAGTAGACATTAACGGCAAACTGACAACTCAACTGTATGACAAACGGGATGATTTCAGCTTCTCCATCGTCAACTTCCCACATTTATGTAGCAATATTCCATTATCACCTGCATATGGTGTTTATATATCTCAACTGATTCGATATGCAAGAGCTTGTTCTGGGTATAGTCAGTTTTTAAATCGAGGTAAGCTACTGAAAAACAAGTTGATGGTACAGGGATTTCAACAGTCTCGATTGAAGTCAGCATTTCGCAAATTCTATGGTCGTTATAATCATCTAGTTCGTCAATACAACCTCGCATTGGGTCAAATGCTGTCTGACGTGTTTCATACCGATTGTTAAGCCGTTCTTGGCACACTGATTTGGCTGCGGATAACTCCGTTTACCTGATCAGGATATAGGGCTCATGGCGGGTGTGACCGGTCAACAGGGGATGCTTACTCCTCCTAGGCACATGATCCCACCTCTGGTGTGTCAAGGGATCCGTGTTTGCCCAACTATCTATTTTGTATTGCTTGTAGGAGTTATGAGATTGATCACTGTTCGTTATCTTCACCTTGCATGTACGTATATTAACTCTTACTTGAATAACATTGCAATTAAGCCTGTTTATGTATGTCACAATGAATAGCGTTTTATATATCTGTGTTAAAAGATAAAAGATGCAGAACTCTACGTATCTTTATATCTGATAGTCATTTTGATCTAACAATATTGTACTATACATAGAAAAGAAGCAAAGACCGATGAAGAGATCATATACATCTTGTTTATAAAAGCAAAAAGGGACAAATGACATGCACTTTTTATTCGACGAGAAATCCTTTCCACTTGATCTATTTCATTTACAACAAATTAGTAATTGTGTGATTCTTACTATCCTCTTTTTTAACATCAACCTAATTACCAATAACAAAAACCGGCATTTCTGATAACAAACAAAAGAATTAACTGGATTTCTGATAGTGAATTAAATTCGAAATTAATGCTTGTAGATTAACAAAACTTGTTTGAACGGACACTGACCATATGCTATATTGTTGATAGTAAGTAAAGGTTGATAAATTGCAGAAAACGTCGGGTTCTACTTATATACAAAACAAATTGTGACCAAAATACCTAACACAATTGGTAAATTCTATACTTGTAAACTTACTATTTAATATAGAATACATCAGCGCATGTTTCTTGACTTTTAACATTTGCTGTTCAACGCAAACCGGTCGCCATGCCCTAAAAGAAAGTCAATCACAATGATTTTGAGTTAATAAATTTACCAGTCAGAAGTCACTTTGACGTGTGATAAGAAACAAATAGCCAATTACGCATTTAGCCACATGAAGTTTGGGCAAAAGATATCTTTTTAGGTTTTAATTTTACTTGTCAAATTTTCATAAAACAATTTTTCCTCCGGCTGCCATTCCTCACTTTGAAATAAAATTCTTGTCTGCATAAAACCCAGACAACTTCCTAAAATAAAAAAAAATCTAATAGCGGTCAACAACTTCTTAAGATAGACCGATGTTCAAAGTCTGATGTCAATCAATCAAAGGATTCTTAAGACAAGACCGAGTGAGCGATAGGTGCAAAAATATGGCCCCTCGTTTTCTAAAGGTGCATGGAATCAATAGATGTCACAAGACTTGAAAATCTGTCTGTTGGATTACAACTCGAATAGCCTCGTTTTAAGCTGAGTTTGAAGCGAAGTCCGCCTAGATAGTCAGAGACTCGGTATTCACGAATCGCCGACCTCTTATGAAAAGGGTAGCTTTGGTACGAAGAGGAATTCCACATTGCTTTTCATATTATTTTTTCCTCGAGACACTTGAAATGATTTCATATTTAAATGTCATAGAGAAAAAAATAGAAACTGATTTAGTCATATGCATTTTGCTATACATATCATTTTTGAATAAGCAAGTGAAAATGGTGGATTCAAAATGCTAGAGGGAAATTTGGCTTTAATTTATGCCTAAATAAGTAACAGGGGTGAATTGTAAATATTGGTGCATTAAAATTGGTACCGTGCAAGGTGAAGATAACGAACAGTGATCAATCTCATAACTCCCACAAGCAATACAAAATAGTTTGTTGGGCAAACACGGACTTCCGGACACACCAGAGGTGGGATCAGGTGCCTAGGAGGAGTAAGCATCCCCTTTTGACCGGTCACACCCGCCATGAGCCCTATATCCTGATCAGGTAAACGGGGTTATCCGCAGTCAAAATCAGTGTGCCAAGAACGGCTTAACAATCGGCATGAAACATGTCAGACAGCATTTGACCCAATGCGAGGTTGTATTGACGAACTAGATGATTATAACGACCATAGAATTTGCGAAATGCTGACTTCAATCGAGACTGTTGAAAGTTTTACATTACGACCCCTGGGTCGAGACCTCTGCGAGTGTCCCCTTGGGTCTCTACAGCCCAGTAGCTAAGTACTTCGTTACTAGCTTAAAAATACGGATGTATATTTAATTGCTGGGATAAAATTTAGAAATTCATTTTAACTCCCCCAAGTATACATGTAGCTCTGTTCCTTGGACGAATTTGGCTCCAGCTGGGGTTTTTTTTTTTTGGCACTCTGTATTTCCTTTTGGTTCTTACAAGTTTATTGTTAATTCGGATTTTCAGCTTGAGCATCACTGAAGAGACATTATTTGTCGAAATGCCCATCTGGTGCATCAACATTGGTACCGTATGAGTTTTACATTGTAATATGCAAGAGAGAATTTTGATTGTGGTAATTGTAGCCGGGTTTTCTTTTTTTTTTTTTGGTGGTTCCAAACAGCGAATTGCAGTAAATTAAAAAAAAAAGATATTTAGCTGACTCTAGAGATAAACAGCAGGTGCTGGATCTACGTAGTTTCTGGAATCACGTTCGAGGTATCTTGGGACTACTAAGATAGGAAAATGTAATTAATATAAATATGTATTAAAGGTAAAATGAAAATTTTCATCTCAGTTTCGTTCCTGTCCACTTGTAATGTACTTCAAATGAGCGCATGAATTCTTTTATTGGAGTTCATTAACAATTCAAAGGTTCTACCCAACCGTTCTGGTGGTCCATAAGAAAATATCAGAGAGCATTCTAAAAGTCAACAATTGAAATATGCAACATTTGATAATGTAACAAATGATAAAGATGCATTCTAAATTAGATCCATTCATCGTTTTCAAGCATCTAAGGGCAATGAATATCAACTGATTGTTTTGAAACAATTAATCGACTTCCGGAACGATTTGAAATGCTCTGGATTGTGTTTTATCTATTTTTTCCCATTATAACCATTTCCCTACCAGCACTTTTTAGAGGTTTTTAAACACTAAAGAATATTCCTTAAATCGATTTCAATCTACATGGATAAGATAATGCCAAAACGTATGGAAAGGACATTCCTTAAAAGGTCACAGGTTACTTATCCCGAAACATGAATGTATCGTTAGAGCTTTTTTATACTCAGTTAGCTCTATAAATGTTATTTATGATTAAGGCTCTCTAAAATTATGCGTTTAATTTCTATTTTGTATTGCTTGTGGGAGTTATGAGAGTGATCACTATTTGGTATCTTCGCTTTTCATTACTTATGAAATTTTATCAGAAGTAATTGCAATACACATCTAATAAATGTATTATCTGCACAGTAAGATTAATTCTAGGAAAAGAAAACAAAATGATTCATAGACACCGGCAGCCATGAATGTACACTTTTCCCTTTACACTACCCCTTTCTCACATTCGCCAGGTAAGTTGAAGAAAGGGGAGTGAATCAGACTGATGAATGAAGGGCCAGGACAGATGAATTGATGTCAGAAATGTTCAGCCCTTAACAAATAATTGGGTGCCATACACTTGGTTTATATAATATAATATAGAAATTTTCTTTCGTGACGCGACAAATTATCGAATCACATCGTGCATTGTTCATAGCATGACAACACTGCCAAGTTAACGGCGTTTTTCTAATCGGACTATATGGTTACATCAACTTACATGTTCGTCTATTCTGAATGCAGGATCGTTTGGATCATCATCAAATGTAACCGGCAACATGAGACCCAGAGTCTTCTTCATCTGACGGTATCAGTTGGTTTTCGAGGATCGTTCGCTGTGTTATTTTCATTTAAACGGAAACACGTGTGTTGCCGTTGCCCGTACACACTTCCAGAAAATCCCCGCGGCCGCGACCCGGATCACATAACAAAAAGTATATAGTGTATATTGACAGAAAAATAATGACTATTCCAACAAATATTTAGAGAAGCATTTTATTTGGGTGTTTGTTTTTAAAATTTAGTCTACTGATAAAGCAATCCCAACACGTGTTTATGTATTAATTTATACGATAGGTATAACTTACATGTATATCAAAACAGGTTTTATTAAAAAAACCCAGAATACTAGGCTGATTATTTTTAAACATTTGTGTACATTGTTTTTGTGTATCAAAAAACATATCTACCAATAAAAGCCTAAACAAATATTTTTTACATCATTATTGTGCGATTTTTTTTTTTCGCATAGGAAAATATATTATATAATTACGTATACAGGTGATGATATGTTCATGTGAGGGTGTTTCTTTCTCATATCAAGCTGAAACTTGTTGTGTAGCTTCATTGTGGGTCACCCAAGATCATATGTACTTTGTGCTTACTCACACCCCCCTTTCCAACTTTTAAAACTTTGTATCAGTCAATCCGAAAGCCTACATCAAAGGGGAGGCGAATTTTATTTCTATGTGGTAACTTTCACAGGGGCCTAAGATACCATTTTTAATTATTATGATTAAAAGAATTCGGTTATACAATGTGTTTCGTTTCAGTAGGTTTCTTTCGTTTCGGTAGATTTCGTTTCGTTTCGATTTCGTTTCGCACTTTACAGGTACCCGTATTTTTCTAGACACGAGAATTATGACTAAACAAGAAACAGTGGTGGATTCTAAAGTTTACATGTAATATGCAAGAGGTGAATTAGGTTGTGGTAATTGCAATCGGTTTGTTGCCGACTCCGTAGAACAATTTTCAAACAGTATTTTGTGATACATAACATAACAAGGATAATACAGCAAGCAGCGCCTGTGTAAGCCTTCTCCTTTAAGGTACAAGGCAAAGTCCCCATAATGATGTACATGAGAAATTACAATATATATGGTGATTGGTGGTAATATGAGTAAAAGGATAATATATCATTCAAAGTATAATAAGAATATAAAGAGTATGATTACTTGATATGCGAGATAAGGTAACAACAGAGGAATGTGGGGGTGGTGAATGGGAACTAAGAAGGACATACAAAAATAAAACAAAAATCAAATCATATGAAAATAATGAAAGGAGAACAGGAAATATAAAAGAATAGGAAAAAAAAAACATTTGAAAGAACCGACTCAACAGGGTAAGATCGGGCATACAATTACAGACAAGCCTATTTGTACATGTATTAAATGCATTTTTCAAAATCTTTTGCTTTCCAAAATGTACTTCTGAATATATTCAAAAATCTTTATGTTGTCTTTGAACTCAAGAATCTCATTACTACGGAGTAATAACTTTAATAATATGGGAACTTCAGTTGCATTGCATTTATTGACTCTAAAAGAGTAATTCTTTGTACTGAGAACTGAACAAATTCAAAGAAAAAATGATGAGCTTTTCAGTAGGGTGAATACAGATATCACAGATAGCATTTTGTAGCAAATAAAGATAATATTTAGCTGATATCGATATTATAGAACAAGAGCAGGTGCTTTATCTATGTAGTATCTGGAATCACGTTCGCAGTATCGTGGGACCACTAGAAAAGGAAACATTAATCAATATAATGTTTAATGGTAAATTAACGTTTTGTTATCTCAGTTTCGTTCCTGTTCACTTGTAAATTTACTTCAAACAAGTCCATTCATTCTTTTATTGGAGTTTATAAACAATTCATAGGCTCTCTAATCTTTTATCCAACTGTTCGTTGAATCCATTGGGACACATTATATAATAAACTAAAAGTCAACATTTGCAAAAAACGAAACATTTGATAAAAGTGCATTTTAAATGAAATCAATTGATCGTGTTTTGAAGCACCCAGGGGCAATGAATATGAAATGATTATTTTGAAACAATCTATCGCCTTCCGGAGCGATTTGCACTGTTCTGAATTGCGCTTTATTTCTTCAGTTTTAAAACTAAAACACAGGGTTTTTTTCCCATACGAAATTATATTATGAATATACCTACAGCTGATGACGTGTTTATATTAGGGAACATTTTGTGTGTTTGGTGGTGATATGAAATGAGAGGTCAAACCAACAGTCAGCTAAAGCCACTATAAAAAGAACAAAGAAAAATGAAGTTCCACAATAACCAAACTCAAACGTGGTTTCAAATTTCTTGGAAAAGATCCCTACTTTTAAACCTTGTGATTAAATCTTGACATGGTTTACTTACATTCCTTACAGTAGAGGTTGATTTCAGGAACTGAATACAAGATTGGAGTACATGTATATGGTTCTTCATTTCAAACTCGTTATATGAGATCTTGCATTTCTAAAGCATTCTTTAAACAATGAAAACAATTTGGTACATACATTTTCATTTGGATTAGAACTATAATGAAATATTACTTATTTCAGGTGATGTATACCGTTGTGGGTCATCACATTATGGGCATGTGTTCATGATCATATATAGTAGATGTACATCTATAAAGTATTTGTGGGTGGGAAGCCAGCAACTCATATCTCTTATCTGGTCTTTGATTACGTTTTAGATTAGTGTAGTTGCAGTGTTAGGTGTGTTTATAAGTACATTGTAATTTTTGTTTTGTTATCATTTTCTGTTAATATTGCTCACGTTATGTAAATCTTTTCGTTTGTCCTGAAGAAGGGACAGGTCGTCACAAAAATTTGACAATATAATTGTTCATATGAAAATAAAGTATATAATAAGAAATAAACAAACATTTTAAAAGAAAAAGAACAAAAACTAGAAACGATCTCGTTGCGAGCAACGAGTGGGTCTTCTGTCCGATTTTTGATGAGATAGAATTTTGAATGGAACAATGCACGTCATCAGTTACAGATCGTCACATCAAACGACTTCACTTCAATAATGCTTAACAAATTCTTTTTTAGTCTTTATGATATTCAGAAAATATTTGACCCTCTAGGCCCTTTTTGCAGGTCTCCTCCCAAAACTATTATCGAATGCATATGTAGTTCTTGACAGAAACTGCAAATTTTGTTCCATGAAGTGTAACAAGCTATTTTCAGTTTTCTAGACATAAACGGTCTGACCCCTAAACTTTGATATCGTAGAATTGGTATTTTCTTTATCTACAAATTTCTTTCTACAATGTTTAACAAAATACTATTTTTCAAGATATATAAGATATTCACTTTTAGGTTCCAACCCCTGAATTCCTTGAAAGGGAAAGTCAGACAAAATTTGAAGATGGCATAATTTGTAGTGTCACATTCTGGCCAATATATGCTATATAATGCTTTACGAAATAAGAGATAGAAGGCATCAAAGTTTCGTATATATTGTTCCCTTAACCCTTTCTCTACCGTATCGGTCAATATGACCGATAGCGCGTAAAAACAGAGCTACGTAAAAGAAGTGTCTATAAATCTTTGAAACTACGGACGTAATATATATGTTTTATATATCATATTTTTGGAAATTTTCTATATTTTTTAACTATGTAAAAATCAATTGAGTAAATAAAGCCATAAAATTAAAAAAAAAAAAGCATTTAAAATGAAAGATGACTTCGTCTAAATATGACGCAACGCTTTGTCGCAAGACCATTTTCCCCCTGCTATGATTTTTTTTATTTTCCCTATGAATGCAATGTTTTTTTTATATTTTTGAAAAGCATATATTCCCTGCTTTCAGTACATATAAAAATTATTTTTAATGCCTGGCAAAGTTATAAGAAAATAGCAATTTTTTGCACATGTACGTTTTTTTACGATTTTATTTCTCAATGTTTAAACAGATCGGCGTTTTATCTATATTTATATATGGAAATAGGGAAAAGTAAATACAGCCTGTAAAAGTAGAGGACATCTTCTTTTTGATGGACCCTTATTCATATTATAATTCTCGGTAGTTTTTATATTACGATAAAATGAAATTGGGACATGCTGCGCGGTTTTCTTAAAAATTAGCGACAAATCGACGTCGCTAACAGCAATCGACGCGCGTCGCACAATAAAGTGGTGAAAACTATTTGTATTGTCCTCTATTAGTAAATTCAGCACCTTTTGATACACTAAAACAACATACATACATGTATGAAATAATCAGCCAGGTATCTCTGCTTTTTAAAAAAAGCATAAAACCAATATTGGTATATAAACAGTTACACAACCTACATGTAACTTCATAAAACACCTATTGAGAATGTTACATCGGCAGAATGAATTTAAAAAAAGATAAAGTACTTCAAATTCAGATATAAACGTTATATTTGTTCGGAATAGTAATAAGTTCGCCTATATATAGCCCGTATACTTTTATTTTTCCGTGATCCGGATCGCGGGCCTCGCGGGCCTCGCGGGGTTTTCTGAAAGTGTGCAGAGAACACACGTGTTTCCGTTTCAACGAAAACAACACAGCTTCACCGTGATTATCACAGCGATCACTTGTATTTTACATCTTTAAAACGACCTGATGTCAGAAGAAGAAGATGCCCTGGATCTCCTGTTGCAGGATGACCCAAACGATCATGCATTTAGTATAAATACGTACATGTAAGTTGATGTAGTCACATAGGCCGACTAAAAAGAAGAAAATGCGGTTTTGTCATGTTATGAAAAATTCACGATTAGTTAACCGCGATTTGATGCCATAATTTGTCGTTTCATGAAAGAAAATATTTATATTTTATGATATTTAAACCAAGTGAATAACACCCTGTCCGGGTCCGGCATTAATCAGTTTGATTACCCCCCCCCCCTTTTCCCAGAATTATCTCCTTACCTGACGCGCGAGTGTAAGAAGGGGGTGGATTTAGTGTATAATGGGATGGGGTGGTTTTAATCAGACCGGGCATTCATGACCGCTGGTGAGAAGGCTATTTTCCAAGTTTTTTCCATGTTTATAAAAAAAAAATTATCTTTCTATGAAAAGAAAACACAATCTGTTAGGAAAACACACTTTGCATTATTGTAATAATAGAATTTATTATCATAATTTGAATTATTTTCTTTATTCTGTAACAAAAATAAAAACAAAATGTGTGTTTGGGGGGGGGGGGGTTTAACATCAATCAAAGTCTGATTATGACAGGCTAATGAAAAATCATATTGATTTCTCTTTTATCCAAATGCATGTATTTTATATACACTTAGAAGCTTATGACCATAAATGACATGTGATCCATACATGCTGGTACTTGTATGCTATGAGCTAATGGGCACGTGTCCCCTTATTGCCGGCCTCCTTCGTGGCCGAGTGGTTAAAGCATCGCGCTCAAAATCACACGGCCTCTCACCTCTCTAGGCGCGGGTTCGAATCCCGTTCGCGCCGGTAAGTGAGAAAGTTTTCCCAGTTTACTTACGAAAGGTCGGTGGTCTCTCCCCAGGTATCTAGGTTCTCTCTTCCACCAATAAAAAAACTGGGTGCCACCAGATAACTGAATTCAATTCAACTTTTATATCTGGGGTCATTCACTTTCCCTCAGAGTTTCAGTATTTTTGCTGGACCCTATAGGTTTTAACCTGAATTTCTTCAGTATTTGCCCTCATGTATATGCTAGGCATAATGCAGACACCTACATGATACATATATTTTTTTCATTACCCACTCTGCTACTCTCGCAATGTATAATAAAATATTCGATTCATTTCTAGCACATGTATGCAATCCCTTACCTTATCTTTAAATAAATTTGAGTAAATAAATTTAAGTGCGAAACTGTTCCATGCTACCGTGAAACTTATATTTTGCTTTTTAAACATAAACCAACAATTTTTAATTGTAATTTCTTTTCTTCTTTAAAAAGGGTATTGACATCCCAATATTTAGTGGGAAGTTCCCAGGTATCATCCACTAGCGACAGTCTACTGGCAAATCCAGACATGCATTGGAAGGATGCTGATGTGGAGGACACAGGGACACCTGATCCAAGAACTGTGGCATTTCATTCGGGGTGACAACCTGGCTTTCAGTTGGTATGACTCTTTGATGTTGAATATAGGGTTAAATCAGTATAAATTTGGTTAACATTCAAATAAATCCAGATAATACATTCACAAATGGAATCATGGCATTATGGTACACTGATATGTGTATACCATTTTACTGTTTTGTTGTTGTTGTTTTTGCTGCATAACTAGGGATCGCATACATACAAAAAAATTATAAGGTATGACACGTTTTAAGGTATGGTGGCCAATACTGATTTTATTTGCAATTTTCTTTCAGATATGGGACCCTATTACGGTATTCGGAGAACTGCAGATTTTATGAAGCTGTCTTTGACAGAAGATTTGGTTTTCTCCATTTGTGTTGCCACCAACCATTATGCTGATATGGTCATATCTACGGGGGAGGGTTGCCATATACTTCCCAAGGAAGTTTGCAGCCTCTCACTGAAGAGGAACTGTACAGGTATTACTAGTTTTAAAAACCGATATTGTGGCAGTGATTTCCAGTTTAAAAAGAATAATAAAATGCACAGTAAAAAGATTACCTTTACCAAAATTAATCTGGCTGTGAATCTAACTCATTTATTAAATGTGTACAACAATTACCTCTGATAAAATTTCATAAGTGATTAAATGCATACTTTTCAGAGGGCCTTGATTATCGGAAACATTTACAGAGCCAATTGAGTTACTTTTTTTCCAGATTTTTGTGCATTATCTTATATATGCCTGCTGTGAAGTTCCAGTCGATAGACAGATATTAGTCAACGCATGCCCCTGTCGGAACAACTCATTATCAAGAATTATGTCTAGAAATAGGTTTCAAGAGGTTGAATATAAGAACTTTTTTGTTAAATATGATGCAAGTACATTTAAATCTAGTGATTGAAAGTAAGTACTTGAACATTCGTATATGTTGAACTTGGAGAGGAAAAATGGTTAGTACTTTTTTATAACATTTGATAAGATGTTGTTGCTGAGCAACCAAATATAATTGAATAAAAAAATAAATTATTTTAGATTAACAGTAATTGAAAGATCATTGTTTTAATGTTGCAATACTTATTCTATTTAATGGAACATAATGGCAAAACGTCATATTATTAGAAAATGATGGACAATTATATAAAGTACGAAGTTTCCATTTGATGTCATTTGACCTTAATTCTCTTCATCATATTTTTTGTTAAAAACCTTTTTAAATGATTTTAAAAGATCTATTTAAAGATTATATTTTTAAAATAATGTGACATTTACTAATCATCATGGAATGTAATTACGTTTAAATTGTGTCGAATGGATGCAGAAAGGCAAATTATGGTCAAAATTGTACTATGAGTGTTGTTACTTAGCAACCAAAATTATTTATTTGTCAATAAAATTGATTAGTTTGATTGTGTTGTTATTGTAGTATTTTAAAAGGCACATTAGCTCATACATTTAGAATTTCCTATTTTTGACTCTAATCTAGTGAGAGGGGTCGTAATATATATATTTCAGAGAGAAAAGATTGCAAAAATGTGCACTTATATGACCTTTGACCCCGTAGACCTCTTTGAGGTCATGGGATACATTGACAACTTTTATAAGAAATTGTTCCCTGTCCAATTCCTAACAAAATTATATGTTGTATGCCTACTCCAAATCGTGATCCATGCAGATTTAAATCGATTTAAAAATACTGTCATTTAGTCTTTAAAAACCTCCAAAATGTGCCGGTAGAGAAAGGGTTAAATATTCCTTATTATGTAATCAATGATCATTTCGCTAACATCAACATTTGCAAACAACTTTGCTTGAATACCGCTTTCCAAATTCTTTTTAGTTTTTAAGATATTTAGAAAATGCTTTTGACCCCCCTCGGCCCTTTATGTAATGGGCTGGTCCCTAAAACTTGACATTACCTATAACTTTCGTTCTATAACGTTTAGTGTTTTTAGTATTCAAAATAGGAGGTTTCATCATTATCTACAACTTTTGTTCTATAACGTTTAAGGTGGGTTTTTAGTCCTGGATTTTGGAGGTTTAGGTAACATGTTTTGTTTGGAATCAAAAAATTAACATTCAGAGTAATAAAAAGAGGCAAAACAGTTAAGGATTTCCCTATCAATTTTCATTACAGACACTACTGAGGTCATATACTCCTATGTAGATTTTATGAAATTCTTTGGAAACATTAATTTGCCGTTATTTTAAAATAAAAACAACAAAATATTTTTAGATTACCAAACAATATCTTGATGTAGCCTTGTACGCGACATTTAGATATATCGACGTCGTTTTATCATTAACAATAATAACTTTTATTTATATGTCGATTCGATATATCCCTGTGAACTCGAAATAAAAAAAAACACCACAGAGTCGTCCACTTCTACTTCATACTTAGATATTTTATAGAAAGTAAATGCTAAAGGCAAACTAACAACTCGACTTTATGACAAACGGGCATCTTAGCAAGCCAAGTGTCCGATTCGCTTACTTTCATCTCCCCCATGGCGGGTTTAGTTGCGACTGAACTGCCATCTAACGGATCAGCGAGTTATCGTTCTTGACGAAAACAAAATCTAGCCAATTAAATAAGGCGTTGTAATTTCTGTTACATGTGTAGGTTTACAAAATGGGGTTGGCATATGAAAACAATAAACTTGTTTTTCATTTATGTGTGCATAATTGCTGTAAGCCTATGTCATCTTTGTGTTAAGGCGTTAATCACGTATCAAAACTTGCCATCCAGATTTCAACACGTTTTTATTTTCGTTTTGTACTGAGTTTTTGCAGTTTATTCCAGCACATACCGTCCTCTATCGTCATTTGGGTGAGGTACATGATCGATTTTCAGTAAAAGTTGACCGTAAACCCCAAAACTTTCTCAGACAATCGTCCGTCTTTGTTTTTTAGACAATATGTCATGCAAAGGCGACAACACCGACTAGACATGAGGCCGCCATTACCCAAACCAAACTGAGTGTATGGCGCGATTTGATTGGATGCCTTGAAAAGTCAAAAGGCGATATTTTGAAGGCTGAGAAATGGGACTAAATCCGCGAGAGTGGGGGGGGGGGGCTGAGAGTGAGCGAATCGGACATTTGGCTTGCGAAGATGGAAAAACGGGACGATTTCAGCTTCTCCATCGTCAACTTCCCATATTTTTGCAGCAATATTCCATTATCACCTGCATATGGCGTTTAAATCTCTCAATTTATTCAATATGCAAGAGCTTGTTCTGCGTATGGTCAGTTTTTAAATCGAGGCAAGCTACTGACAAACAAGTTGATGGAGCATGGGTTTCAACAGTCTCGTTTAAAGTAAGCATTTCGCAAATTCTGTGGTCGATATAACGATCTAGTTTGCCAATACAACCTATCATTGGGTGAAATGCTGTCTGACGTGTTTCATGCTGATTGTTAGGCCGTTCTTGGCACACTGTGACTACAGATAACTCCGTTTACCTGATTAAGATATAGTGCTCACGGCGGAGGTAACCGGTCGACAGGGGATGCTTACTCCTCCTAGGCACCTGATCCCATGTCTAGTTTGTTCAGGTGTCCGTGTTTGCCCAACTCTCTGTTTCGTATTGCTTATAGGAGGTATGAGATTGATCACTGATCATTATCTTCACCTTTCATGCAAGGTTTATGATAAAACTTAATATTGTGATTCACTCACCTGCATATGAAACCTCTTAGAAGGTAACTAGCGCCATTAACTCCTTATCTCTTCCAATTTGGTACTACAAACAATTATTACAAAAGTACTGTTGGAAATTATTCTTTCAATTTCAATTTAACAGAAAATTAATGCTAAATTAGAAACTTTACAGAAATAATATATATACAAGATGTAAAGAAGAGTGAAATAAACATTATAGTTATTGTTAGTGAATGTCTAATCCCTTCCAACGTCTTAAGCAGATTATTATTTTTGACAAGTTCTAGTGCTCATTCTGAGTGCTGTCTGAAGTCTAACGTTTGGTGTGAACAAAGACTAGGGACTTTGGATGCTCTCTGAAGTCTAAAGTTTGACCTGAACAAAGACTAAGGAATTGTGATGCTGTCTGAAGTCTAACGTTTGGTATGAATAAAGACTAGGGACTTGTGAGTAGAATAAGTAAAAGTATTGGTTTAGAGAACCACCTGATCTTAATCACATGTCTGAAAGTGACCACAAAGATGTAAATATCCTAGACGCATAGACACCTTTCTAACAAATCATTAAAAACAAGGGAGTAATGGGGCCATATGTGTAGCACAATATACTAACATAGAATTTCCCATGGTTTGTGGTTTGATATGATTTATATTCAACAAGTTGCGTGCCTTCTATCCCCAAGCATTGAAGAAATTGGTTACGGAGGATCGAGAGATGTATACTTCATTCTCTCATATCTACTCTTCTAATCTGCAGAAGGGTATAAAAGATCAGTCACGTCTATCATTTATATCACGTGACACATAGTCATGCAGATGAAAACCTAATTCGTCTGCTTGTTATAAAACAACACTCATGACAACAGGATGTCCAGAATCCTCGAAACCTCGGCCTTTAACGTAAATGACTTCATAAAGGCTAATGAAAATAAGAACACAATGATGAAAATCAGGCACCTTAAATTTCTGACGGAATTTCATCTGAGCCAGAAAACTGTGTGATTCGTCATTCAATTGCAACCCCCCCCCCCCTCAATGAATTGAACTTTGATACTTATTTATCTAATTTATGTATCTTTTTTCCAACAGTCACACGTGTTTCTGATATAACAAAGGTTTCCATTGTAGGCCTATATGAGACTTGAGCCTGTGTAGATTTGGAAACGAAAGTTAAATCCATATCTATGTCCACTAACAAAAAACAAACTTGAAAACCCTATTTATACACTCATCGTTAAACATGTGAAACTGAATCAATGCTTCTTTGAAGAGAAACGTACAGATATGATTAGGTCTAACTTGGGGCTCGAACTTCGCCCTGCACTAAAATATATTCCCCAGATTTAAGCCAAATGACGTCATGCATCATCCCGATATTGATTTAAGCCTAAAGTCAGCAAAATTATTAGTAATATCTTGTGTGTATGCAGGAATGAGAGCGTGTTTGCATACGACATCTAGGTTTTTATTCAAAGAGGAATAACTCTATCACTATTTACTCAATGATTAATCGGTTGATTTTCGATCTGCAACATAGTTGCCAAAAATTGATTTTATTCAAAGAGGAATAATTCTATTAGTATTTACTCAATCATTCATCGGTTATTTTCTGTCAGCAACATTGTTGCCAAAATTAAGATCGTAGAATCCCATTCCTGGATATATTCAATTTGAAAATTATCAACATGTCTTTTCTTAGTTCAAGGAAAACGGAAAATAAATAGAAATATGAGAGAAAAATACTTTCTTAACTGTAGCCGTGAAATGCAAAATTAAGGTAATTCCACCCTGGTGGTTGCAAAAAAGCGGTAAAACCCGAGGATCGCTCTTTTGCAACCCTCGGGTGGAACTACCTGATGTGCCATGGCTATTCATATTAGAGTCTTAAAATCTTGACGTAACGAGCGGGCATCGGCGGTTTGTGGCTCTGAACCCAACTAAACGGGATATTGTTTTCTAATGCAAACCATATTGCTGGGTTATATAACTTTGCCAATGTCTCTGCATTGTTAGAGCTCTACAATCGCTTTGACATGTAAATGTTCTGTAACTGATCTGTTCGATATGTAATTATTTACCAGCATATATGGTGCAGGAGTACCCCGAATGCACGCTTTCTTGAAAAATTCCCTTGAAAGTATGCAGCGTCGGGTGGGGTCACAATCAGCTTACTTTTTACTGAGGAACATCTTCATTATGAACGGAGGTAGCTCAGGGTCAAATTTAAGCATATGTTGGTAAACTTTTTTCGAGTACCAAGAGATTTGGTGCCAAGCGAAGCGGGGTCCAAATCGAGTGGCGAGAGAAAATAACTACGAGTGGTATGTTTGGTATATCTGTAACACGAGTAATTAAACTCTTTGTGGTTTATCTGTAACACGAGTAATTAAACTCTTTGTGGTTTATCTGTAACACGAGTAATTAAACTCTTTGTGGTTTATCTGTAACACGAGTAATTAAACTCTTTGTGGTTTATCTGTAACACGAGTAATTAAACTCTTTGTGGTTTATCTGTAACACGAGTAATTAAACTCTTTGTGGTTTATCTGTAACACGAGTAATTAAACTCTTTGTGGTTTATCTGTAACACGAGTAATTAAACTCTTTGTGGTTTATCTGTAACACGAGTAATTAAACTCTTTGTGGTTTATCTGTAACACGAGTAATTAAACTCTTTGTGGTATATCTGTAACACGAGTAATTAAACTCTTTGTGGTTTATCTGTAACACGAGTAATTAAACTCTTTGTGGTTTATCTGTAACACGAGTAATTAAACTCTTTGTGGTTTATCTGTAACACGAGTAATTAAACTCTTTGTGGTTTATCTGTAACACGAGTAATTAAACTCTTTGTTCTTTCAGTTTCAGGTATCATTACCCTTCCAAATGTTTGTCCGTAAATCAATGTCATCAGTATTTATCGTGATCGGTATAAGTTTGCATTTACTGGGTTTGCTTAGTACCCTCAAGGGTCCACAGTGAGTAATTTTCAAGAAATATTATGTTTATTCTACATATTCAACATAGCTTCATCGATGTTTGAAAATTGTTTGTCATACCTTTTCAACTGGTTGTAAGTTAAGAACTAACTATTAGTACATGTTTCACACCTCGAACTCACGATTGTTGCGCATACCAAATCACTTGGTACACCTCAAGTACAAACTTCATAGTCGGGTAACCATGCCATCGTATTTATGATTATAAACCAATAATTATCAATGACTGGTAACAATCAAGGAAAGGAGTCACGCTTTCTGAATACCGTGCTTCAGTTGCCAGAACTGGTATGGGGCCTTGAATATGAAAAAAACACAAAAAATATGGGTGACCTGGGCGACCAACAAAAACAGATCTATAATTCTAATGTATTCTCTCTCAATCTCTTTATCTATCTCTCTTTCTTTCTCTCTTATATCTATTATTCCCCTTTACTAGCACTTCATGAAAATAGTATTAAGATGGGCACTCACCATCTTGTGATTGAGCTTCTACCACAAAGCGACACATCCAGCAATGTAACTCATCATTTGAAACAAAATCAAAAGACGCAGTGACAGTTTCAAATCACTCTATCAGCATATCTGATTTGTTTCTGTTGGTTGACCAGGCCATCCAAATATTCTGTTTGTAAGACCATTTTCATAAATGATATCTATGAAACGCAAGAACGTCTGCATGCCTATTATACCCGAAAATGTCCAAATGAATAGTAGTAGTAAATTCTATACTTAAACCATTCTAAGCAACATGTGGCAGACACTCTTGAAACATGGAAGGTATCTTGAATGTGTAGAAAAACTCAAATAATGCTTGAAAACTACTCTCTGTCCACCCTTAACTGCCTGTTGAATACAGGTAAACTAATTATCAAACCCAGTCAAAAGAAACTTGCACCTATCAAGATAAATCCCGATGATTTTGATTAAAGTGCAAAATATACGGAAGGGTTATTATAAATAAAATGGATACAAAAAAGAGTTTTCATTTGTCGTGTGAAACATGCACTAAGTATGCTGTTAAATTGTCTCTCGTCACTCGATTTGGTTCCTTGCTTCGCTCAGCACCAAATCTTTTGGTTCTCGACAAAGTTTAACAACATATATATGCTATACACATACTATTCTTTTGAACATCATGAAAACTATTTTCATGCATTTTCTACATTATTGAAATGATCTGAAAAACAGGGAATTTGTGAATGACCTGGGCAACCAACAGAAACAAATTAGATACCTGTTATTTGTTTAAATGACAAGTTATATTACTGGATGTGTCGCTTTGTGACCAAAGATCGAGAACAAGATATGGAGTGTACATTTTACATATTCTTTTCATGATGTGTTAGTAATGGGCATAACGGATACATCAGAGAGAGAGAGAGAGAGAGAGAGAGAGAGAGAGAGAGAGAGAGAGAGAATGTGTGTGAGTGTGTCCTAAATACATTGATATAATTTCATCGGCATAAATGGTCTCCTGTTTCTGTTGATGACTAAAGCCACCCAAACTTCTGTGTTTTCCTCTAAAGTATTCAATTTTCCACACTCATTCTGTCGACTGAACCACCGTGTTTAGAAAGCTTGACGCCATGTCTTTGATTGTTCCCAATCATTAACAGTTATTAGTTTGATAATGATAGATACCATGATATAGTTATCCAACCATGAATATTGGACTCGAGATGTACCAAGTGATTTGATAAAGGCAACAATCGTTTGTTCGAGGTGTGATACATGTTCTGATTAGATTTCGTCCATGCGTCTAAAAGTTATATTACAAAAAAAACGAATTTGTGTTTCTTTTTTTCCGCTAGTATAGCTTCAATATATTTATTCTTAAAAACCAATAACAACATTACATACAGACAATTTTACAATAATTCTATTAATATTTTTTCTGCATGGCAATGTGTGCATAATTCAATATGAACATTTGCTTCACCTAGATAAAAATTGACAAAATATTATTCCTTTCATATTTTAACATTTCACATTCTAAAAGGTAATGGAATTCATTCCCATTATCGGAAATGCAAAAATTACAAAATATATTCTTATAAATATCAAAAGATCAGGATCCAGTTTCGAATGATAAACGATGATTTCGTGTTCCGAATTTCACTAGAGTTATTTTAACGGTATCATTTAAAACGTTTAAATAGTCCTAAAATTTGAATTGTTCTTTGATTTACTCCTTTTGAAGATTTTTGACTATCTGCAACCCAATCAGACAATATTCTTTTACTCGTGCTTTTCAGCCATTTGGAATCAGAATTCCGTGAACACCACATATTACATAAGCCGGCCTGATTACAGAGAGAGTTGTGGAGGCCTGATTACAGAGAGAGTTGTGGAGGTCTGATTACAGAGAGAGTTGTGGAGGCCTGATTACAGAGGGAGTTGTGGAGGTCTGATTACAGAGAGAGTGGTGGAGGTCTGATTACAGAGAGAGTTGTGGAGGCCTGATTACAGAGAGAGTGGTGGAGGTCTGATTACAGAGAGAGTTGTGGAGGTCTGATTACAGAGAGAGTTGTGGAGATCTGATTACAGAGAGAGTTGTGGAGGTCTGATTACAGAGAGAGTGGTGGAGGCCTGATTACAGAGAGAGAGAGAGAGAGAGAGAGAGAGAGAGAGAGAGAGAGAGAGAGAGAGAGAGTTGTGAAGGCCTGATTACAGAGAGAGTTGTGGAGGCCTGATTACAGAGAGAGTGGTGGAGGTCTGATTACAAAGAGAGTTGTGGAGGCCTGATTACAGAGAGAGTGGTGGAGGTCTGATTACAGAGAGAGTTGTGGAGGTCTGATTACAGAGAGAGTTGTGGAGATCTGATTACAGAGAGAGTTGTGGAGGTCTGATTACAGAGAGAGTTGTGGAGGTCTGATTATAGAGAGAGTTGTGGAGGCCTGATTACAGAGAGAGAGAGAGAGAGAGAGAGAGAGAGAGAGAGAGAGAGAGGGTGAGTTGTGAAGGCCTGATTACAGAGAGAGTTGTGGAGGTCTGATTACAGAGAGAGTGGTGGAGGCCTGATTACAGAGAGAGAGAGAGAGAGAGAGAGAGAGAGAGAGAGAGAGAGAGAGTGAGTTGTGAAGGCCTGATTACAGAGAGAGTTGTGGAGGTCTGATTACAGAGAGAGTTGTGGAGGTCTGATTACAGAACGAGTGGTGGAGGCCTGATTACAGAGAGAGTTGTGGAGGTCTGATTACAGAGACAGTTGTGGAGGCCTGATTACAGAAAGAGTGGTGGAGGCCTGATTACAGAGAGAGTTCTGGAGGCCTGATTATAGAGAGAGTGGTGGAGGTCTGATTACAGAGAGAGTTGTCGAGGTCTGATTACAGAGAGAGTTGTGGAGGCCTGATTACAGAGAGAGAGAGAGAGAGAGAGAGAGAGTTGTGGAGGCCTGATTACAGAGAGAGTGGTGGAGGTCTGATTACAGAGAGAGTTGTGGAGGGCTGATTACAGAGAGAGTTGTGGAGGCCTGATTACAGAGAGAGTTGTGGAGGTCTGATTACAGAAAGAGTTGTGGAGGCCTGATTCCAGAGAGAGTTGTGGAGGCCTGATTGCAGAGAGAGTTGTGTAGGCCTGATTACAGAGAGAGTTGTGGAGGTCTGATTACAGAGAGAGTTGTGGAGGTCTGATTACAGAGAGTTATGGAGGTCCATAGTTACCGGTATAAAGACATACTCGCATGGTTGTAGTTGAAGAACAGCCTAATCGAAGATAAAATGGTGGATATTGATCATTGCGTAATCACAGAGTCGTCGTTTCAGACCGTCTTGTCTGGATAGAGTATCGTAGAGGTTTAACTGGTAAGAAAGGGCATACTTTTAACCACATTTTTAACGCTCTTGTATTACAAACGTAGCTTAGGAATATAAACAAACCTTGTAGGCCATTTAAAACAGCAATGAGATAGGAAAGTGCTGACAACTCAAGGAACGTATCCACGATCTGAAGAACCCATGTCAAACCAGTTAACGAAAATAATTTAATGTATACAGAGAAGTGAGTTCTATTTCCCGATGAACTTTCAATCTGTGGAACTGATAGAATTTTATAGAGTGTGACTATATAAAATATAATGTTAGTGACACATATAAATATCAACGGACAGAGGAGTGTAACGATGAACGCAGTTCGGAATGTCATTAAAGTGGATGTTTTATCGTAGCCCGTCATCATACCAGAAGATGAAATTAATGACGTCACTATATTGGCCATAACAAGGATAACAGGAATCCCAAATCCATAAGCCGAATATTTTACGACAGTTTTCTTTTTGAATTCCTTTCTTCTTTCAAGACCAACGTCGGAAGTAAACACGAGACACATGTGGAAAGAACAGATCTGAAGCCAAAAGAAAGTAGATAACCAAAAGAAATGAGTAAGGGCAGAAACCATTGTAACTCCGATACTGAAATCCTCTATGTTTGAAAACGGTCTTATCATCAACATTAACTGTGCAGAAAATAAAGAAAATATAAGAAACATATTATTTAGGCCTGGGGTAGTGCGAAGATTCCGAAAGAATGCATACGTGATAAATGTTAATAGCAAACACGTCAGAGAGACTCCGATACACACAAAGGTTAACAAGGTCAATGAGGACACTCCATGCTGGTAATGATTCACTACACGGAAGTTGTGCACGTAGTAAGGGATGTCGTCTACACAAATTCGAATTCCATCGCTGTCGAAACTTTGAAACTTATGAAAATTCAAAGATATACCCTTCTGGGAAAAATTTAACCGAACATTTTTCCATGATACCCCAAAGGCATAGTCTTTTACAATGATTTGTCGACAAGTCAACAAGGGACTAACCAAAACGTTACGAAATACAGGTCTGCCATAATTTAATTCAGTTGGTAAAAGCCAGCAGTTATTTTCCGTTCTGAGTTTCCAGAGTAATGACGGTAAAAACAGAGAAATTTGGTTAGCTGTTATTTGCAAGTGCCAAATTTCGTGAATGAAAATGTCATTCCAGATTACTTTCTGGGAGTGATTAGTGTACATTATCAACTGGTTCTCCAACTTATCACGATCTGTAGTGGTACTCAGGAAAACTTTCAGATACAAATACATTTCATTAGAATCAGTCGCACTGGATTCGCAATTTTTCGATGACATTAATATGACATCTTCGACAAGAAAATCAACCTCCAGATTCATTCTAAGGTCTTCTAAATACCATCTTCTAACTTTCTTCATATAACTGTACAGTGAGATATTGAAACTAGTAAAGAGTGTGTAATTGAGTTTCACAGCCATAGAATACCGAAGGTTCGTTGTTTTCCTAAGGAGTGACAGACAATTTCCGTTTTTTAAAGCTTTCCCTGGAAAGCATTGGATGGTTAAACAGTCATCCTACAAAAAATAAGCAGATACGTTACATTACTAAGTAATAAATACATGTAGCATATGTAAAACTTAACAGACAGTTAAGCGTATTTTATACTTTATTATAATCGATTAATTATGCATAGAGATGTAAATGAAAAGTGAAGATAACAAACAGTGACCAATTTCATAACTCCTGTAAGGAATACAAAATAGAGATTTAGGCAGATCCCTGGACACACCAGAGGTGGAATCAGGTTCCTAGGAGGAGTGAGCATCCCCTCCACCGATCTCAACCGCCGTGTGATCGTATAAACGGAGCAATTAGTATGGTTAGCTCTCTATTTTACATTGCTTATAGGATTTATGAGATTGATCACTGTTTATCTTCACCTTTCCAAGAACGGCCAAACAATCGGTAAGTGAATATGATGTAGAAAAATAAGTACAATGATATACGGAAATACATCTAATTATAATAATAATGCCCAACTATCTATTTTGTATTGCTTGTAGGAGTTATGAGATTGATCACTGTTCGTTATTTTCACCTTGCATTGATATACTTTTATTCCGGTAAAAAGATGTTATTTAGGGTCTTGCATATAATAAATGTAGGTACTTCATACGAAATAGAATATACTGAGTTTATGTTTACATTATACTCATCGTGAAGTTGATCAGATGAACAGGACATAGACTTCGTTTTCGTTGACTGATCAGTGTAGTCCAAAATTGAAAACACAGATCTGAATCCAGGGGGCGTAATCGGCGGGAAGGTTGGGAAAAGCGTGGGAGGAAAGGTACCAGGTGTTATTACATGTATGTCATCGTGAACATTAAAACAATTACCGAAAATTCCATTACACCTTTCACAAAATACGTTTCTGAAATAGGAACACACCTGGACGTCTGGAAACTCTCGACACGCTCTGTAAACTGCAGTGGGCGTGCTATTGGAATATTTACAGGAATCTATACCGTTGGGTTTGACGTCTGTTGGATTACAGACGAGGCAAAACTTATTTTTATAAACAACATTTTTGGATATTACTTTTGGAAACCTATAATCCTCCATGACTTCACAGGCAAATTGGACATCAAGGTCAACAGCGTTCCATGATCCGTATGAATTACATTTAGACACATACACTTTTGTTATAGGGGACACTTCCTTGCATTTTTCTGCGTTTTGATGAGGTTTAATCTTTAAATCACAGTCATTTATTTGGGCAAAGTTGATGAAGCTCTGCATTGAGTTGAAGTATCTGTAATTGATATACGTTTTACACTGAACAATCAATCCCCAAACCGATGTTCCAGATATGATGCTATATATGTTTTCAGTCTGCTTTTTATTGCACAAGTAGCAGAAGATATTTGCGTAGGTTGTGCCGTCACTATACCAATCATTGACAGGAAACAACTGGTAAAAGTCAGACAAATTTCGATTTGTGCACCAGTAGCCTATCTTTCCGTGTTGTTCCACACACCCAGCTACCATTAGGTAGTTCGCAGAACTATATTTTGAAGGATTCCTACTGGGATAAAATTCATTTACGCATGCCCAAGGTTGTGTGACCGCAAAATCGTCACAACAATCGTATCTACAACCAATTTCACAAGAACATCGTTCCTGTAGAGTGGAGGTGTAATTAGGAAGTAAGCTGGGCGTACATACTCCCGTGCTGGAGAGAGCAAAACTCGTACGAACGAGATTGGAAATATTGATAGGCACAGCATGAATCAATGGAACTATATCTGAGACGGACGTTCTTATTAGTTGGTCAATGTGTTCTTTAATACGGTCATTCTTGAAATTGAAGTTTATCGTGATGGTCAATGGCTGAAAGAGGTGTCTATCATAAACTTCTTTTGTCTGAATCAAAGCTACGTCATTAATGGGTTCAACATTGTCACCTTGATCGCACATTTGGCAGTAGTGATTCTTATACGGAAAACTTGCTTCAATAGATGACAGTTCTTTACAGGCAGTATAATACACACTAGATCGGTTTTTACAGTCATTCCTTGATCTGCTAGGATCAATGGACGGTGGATTACACATTGCGCAGAATACATTTTTGAACACTCCAATACTGGCATAGTAGCCACTAAGGCAGGCCTGTTCTATTGAGGGATCGTATAGATGCCATGTTCCGAAAATGTTGCAGGAAGATATGATATTTGCCTCTGGAGGTGAACATCTTTGAAAGAAAGGACTAGATGGTAAAAACAGAACTGTGCAACGTTTGGTTTCTGCCACCTTCAAGATTTCCTGATATGATGACAAATAGTTGAAATCAGTTGCTTGATGGCATTCGAACATGAGTTCCCACGGTATCAAGTCCGTCACGTTGTTGCAGACAGCGCAGTGCTGGTTCTTGTATGTTCTCTTCGTTTCTCTGCTACTTACAGGCGGATTCTGCATAAGCTCGAATTTGGAACGTCCCCTGTTGCAGTTATCGGCTAACGTAGCATTGGCATCTGTCGGACATACCTCAATAAGAGAATAAAGCATTTCCGTTTGATCATTGGCAGAGTAAAGCGTTCCTGTTCTGTGATTGTCAACCAACAGCAGATCATTGCACACCATATTGCCATACTTGAAATACAAATCTGGACAGCAGTTTTCGCTTTTGTAACACTGCTCATAGCAAGAGCAGGTACCACACGAGCTAAAACTACTTCCGGTAGCAACTGGAATCCCAATGCGAGTCAGCAGAGATTGGTCACACAGGAAGCTTGGTCCACAGTAGAGGGCGCTCTGCAGAACAATGTGGGTCAAATTGAATAGAACCACTTCACTTTCTTTGACGTCACGATTATTTACTATAGAGAACATGAGGCACATCACAACGTAAAGATGTTTCAATGCAAGCATCATCTGTGAAAAATAGAAATAAAACAGTTTTCAATTTTGATATCCACTCACTTCTTCATTTGTTAGACACTTATTTAATCTATTATTTTATTGTTTTGATAATATTGATTGATTGTATATTATCTGTTCGAGAATTTTTCGCTCATATTGAAACACCACCAAGACCGGTGAAGGGCTGCAAACTTTAGGTCCATTCATTTAAGACATCGTTATCGTGCCACACCTGCTGTGACACTGGGCCTCAGTTTTTGAGGTTTAATCCGAAGGACAGCCCGATTTAATCACAAGCAAGAGGTACTAAGGACTTATTGTAACCTGGATACCCACGGGAATGATCATATTGAGCTAACAATGTTACTGCTATGTTATGCAAACATGAATAAGAACATACATAGCAAGGGTAACTACGATGAATAGAGAACAATAAAATAAAGATATCGAAATATCGAAATTGTTTTATTGCATGGTAGATAAAACAATGGGGCCCAGAGTAATTTGTATTGTAATTTGTAATGTCGATTAATCTGAAATTATCTCCTTGCTTACAGTTTTAAACCTCTTCTAATAGAAACTACTTTGACATACATAATAGGAGTTATGAGATTGATCACAGTTCGTTATCTTCACCTTTCATATGGCTGTTATGCCAACACGGACGGTCATTGCTTTGATCAAGAAATATAATACTGTGACAATTAATCGCAAAGGTTTAATTTGTTACAGAAAAATTGATAAATATTTTATCTTTATGTAAATTGTTACCTACTTTTTTCAAAAGAATATCGTAAAGCCTCTTTTCGTCTTGGTCAGTCCTGTTTCAGCCCATCCTCTCCCTGTTTAGTTCTATCACGCCTTGGTCAGCTCTATCTCGACTTGGTCAGCTCTATCTCGCCTTTGTCAGCTCTATTTCGCCTTGGTCAGCTATATCTCGACTTGGTAAGTCCCTCCTTGCCTTGGTCAGTTCTATCTCGCGTTGGTCAGTTATATCTCGCCTTGGTCAGTTATATCTCGCGTTGTTCAGCTCTATCTCCCCTTGGTAAGTACCTCCTTGCCTTGGTTTGTCCTGTTTCGCCTTTTCAGTTCTTGCTCGCCTTAGTCAGTCCTCCGGATATACACTAATAATACTGAAGGACAAAGTGTTTCAGATTAATCGTGCAACCGAATGATGTATGATTAAATTCAATATCACTCCAGATAAATTAATAATAGATGCCTGTCTTTCTACATCCGCTCATATAATTATGCCCAGGGGATCTACATTTATATCGATATCATTGTGAGTTAGCAATGTTTGTTTATTTCATCATGGCGTGGCTCAAGTTTTCACGTCATAATTTGTTTTGTTTTTTTCTTCTTCTAAATCTTTTTGCATGATAGAAATACATGTTTCGGGGGGATTTTTCATTCACTGAGCATGATAAAAAGAATTTGGTAAACAAACAAGAGGCCCACAGGCCTTATCGGTCACCTGAATACTAGTGAAAAAGTATCACTACTTCCATGGGCTACGAAATCTAGAAAAAGAATTCCTGTTCTGAATATCTAAGCTAAATTCTAATGTTCAGCAACAGTATAAAACAAGATGTGTTCTTAAAACGTCACTGCCCTCAAAAGTGCATACACTGATGAAAGGCTTTAAATAATAGGTGTATTAACATTAAAACATCAAAATATATGACTAATTTGGACTCATCCTAAAATCATAACCTTGGGTTATGAAATTCACCATCTTTTGTACATCCTTTTCTGCTATTCCTAAGTATGCATTTAAATTTTATACAGTATCAACAAACTTACACATAAATACTATATATACTAAGTTTGGCCCCACCCTGGGGTCAAAACCCTTACTCTGGCGAAAATCAAATTTACACAATTTTGGTAAAAGACTACCTGCTCTATCCATTTAATTTCAATTTAGAATCAAAAGCACTAAAGAAAATGTTATTTAAGTGTTTTACACATAAACAATATATAACAAGTTTGACCCCACCCTGGGGTCAGAACCCTACCCCAGGGATCATAAAATTTACAATTTTGGTAGAGGCCTTCCTGCTCTACATCACTATGCATTTAGGTTTTGTTACATGTGTGTGGTTCTTGAGAAGATTTTTGAAAATTGGTCAATTTTGGGCAGTATTTGCCCCGTCTTCTATGGCCCCAGGGGGCTGGAGTCCTGAAATTTACAATTTATGTCCCCCTTGTCGCAATGATGCTTCATATCAAATTTGAAAAGAATTGGACTGGTAGTTATTAAGAAGAAGTTAAAAATGTTCAATTGTTAACGCACGACGGACGACGGACGACGACGGACGAAAACCAATTGCAATGTTATTTAAGTGTTTTACACAATTTAATCAATTTATTAATAATAATTTAATACACAATTTAATACAATTTAATGATGCTGAAAAAGTTCATATTTTCTGTAAGTACTCAATCATCTTTTTTAAACAAATGTTGTCAAAGACAATAACTCCTATGCTGGTCATGTGAGTTATTGAGTGATTTTCTCGATATCCACGCTTGAGTTATATATATTATAAAGTAGTAGTTTTTACTGTTAAAATTAGTTTTCATTTTCATTTTAAGCAGGTTTGTATTGCATTGTTTATCACGCTGTTTAATGAAATTGTATAATTTTCTGATTTTGACCCCTGTTTATGTGTCTCATACATCTTTATAAAGGTGGCAACACATATTTATTTTCTTTGGTTATTAATTGTATTAAACTGTATTGGAAATTAAACAGGTTTCCTACGTTGAACGATTAATTCTGATAAGTCACATGAAGGTGGAGCTAACTTAATCTTTGTTTTATATAAAACTTAATCCCATTTCTTATAAATCGATAGATAACACTTATTAATAAACGTGAAATCACGCGACAATAAACTCTCGAAGCTGTTTAAACGATTGGTTTATGCCGATTTTATTTCCATATTGAGTGTACCAATGGTACTCATTAATTCTGTGTAAATCAAAGCGATATTGAAATACACAGATTCTAGATTGGATTGTCCGGCACTGTCCACTAGTACTCAGATATTTGGAAATCCCCGCTGGACTCTTTAACGTCAGCATCTCAAATACGAAAACAAAATTCCATTAGACTAATTACTTTTTAAAAATAAAGTACATACAGGTGTGTACAGGTATATTACAGATACATATACTTATGATGCTACATGCAGTTATACCTTTATTGGAAACATTACTAAGAAATAGATTTTTAATGCATGAGGGTATGAACTGCACCGCGTCACGCCGGTATACTTTGCGAAGCGCTTTAGGAATTAAGCACAGGCAATTGCATCGCTTGGGGTCGAATTTACTATATAAAGAGTAAAGGTATAGAACTCTAAATATAGGGTACCCAAGTTAGCCTATGTAAAAACAATAAATCAATTGATATAAAATTCTACTTTGTGTTTTAATTTATTCATATATAATCAATCTACATTACTACCAAAGTTCATCCCGAAATCCCGTATACTTCCCAAGATAGACAGAAATGAACTCGGAAAAATGTCTATTATTTTTTTTTTTGTTGACTTTTAGCTGGGCCCTAACAATCTACGACTACACAGAGTGTTTGAGCGTTGCAACAAGCTATCAAATAGAATGTGCAGCATAAAATATCATTTCTAAAATGAATTTCTTACCCCAATTCATAAAATGAAGTCCGTAATAGCTCCAAGTGACTGAAAATTTTAAACCGTCTGTACTTTCACTTATCACAGTCATTTTCATCGGTGCCACTAACTACCTACATTGACATCATTATTATAAATCGTCAAACACCTGTGATAATGTGATTTAGATAAAATAGACATAATAAGACATTTGTATATTTATAAAGACTTGTTATTAGCATAATTTATGTACTATAATGAATCAATATTGATAAATATTAATATTGGAGTTTCTAAATCGTTATGGGTTCTTCCATGTAAAACTTATACGGTACCAATTTTGATGCACCAGATGCGCATTTCGACAAATAATGTCTCTTCAGTGATGCTCAACCGAAATGTTTGAAATCCGAAATAACTATGAAGCTTTAGAGCTAAATATAGCCAAAAACAGCGTGCCAGAAAAGTGGAGCCAAATTCGTCCAAGGATAAGAGCTATGCATGAGGGAGATAATCCTTAATTTTGAAATGAATTTCTAAATTTTATAACAGCAATTAAATATACACCCGTATTTTTAAGCTAGTAACCATGTCTTTTGGGTAAATAGTCATAACTGTCGTCATGGCTGGGATTGTGAAAGTACAGACGGTTTAAAAGGATCTATAATCTTTTTAATCAATGAACAAGGATACATACGATTGTGTATATATTCTAGATGTGTAAAAGAAAGAGGTATAGCGCATTTGCTGACGAAACGGCCGACTCAGAAATCTAAATGGAAAACACCGGTTTCCAATAATAGACTGGCGTGTTATATTTAAATATAAGGCCAATGTTTTTTTTATGTTTCGTTAACCAAGATAAACAACTGCCACAGTTTAGTATTACTGACATTTAAATGAGTCATTCTTTAATCAATAAACCATGTTCCTATTTGGAATGAACGGTACAATATTTTCATATGTGCATTCAAATTACACAACAAACCTTTTACATATGGCATTACTTAACTCACTACTGTCTTTTTCTGACATAACTGCAGCACCTTTAGTAGATTTCATCAGTTCAGTTGCCTTTGGTTGATAATTCGAGTGTTTAGTTTTGCCTAAATATCGTATGACAGTTGCTATATGAGTTTTTATATTTACTTTTGAGAAGTCAAACTGTATAACAGTTCTTTTTCTACATTGACCTATCTTTATATATTACATGCTGTGCATTTGTGCCCGTTTTCCTGTAGTATTTGGTTAGCTTTTCATCAGCCACATTACCGTTTGAAAATCCTGTGCACACAGGAACATGTTAGTGTAAACAAACGGAGCTACAGTAATCTCAGAATAAATTCCCTTTCTTTAAGTCGTAACTTGCAAATATTGGAAGTTATGATGAAAATGACTAATATTTGTTATAATATATGTATCACATTTATAACACCTCCCCCTCAAGAAAACGACCCCCCAAAAATGAAAAGCAAAATAAACACAAATGCCCCCGATAATGGCCAATTCCAAAGATGGCCAAGGTCACAAGGGCAAATATCTTGGTACCAGTAGAAAGATCTTGTCAAAAGAAATGCTCATGTATAATATGAAAGCTCTAATATTTACCATTTAGAAGTTATGACCAATGTAAAAAAAAAATAAAAGTAAGTTAAATGTCAAGGTCAAAAGGTTTAATACCAACGAAAAGGTCTTGTCACAAGGAATACTCATGTGAAATATCAAAGCTCTATCACTTACTGTTCAAAAGTTATTAGCAAGGTTAAAGTTTCAGACAGAATGACAGACAGGACAAAAACAATATGCCACCTTAAACCAGATTTCCTCAAATGGACTTATGTATAGTCATACTCAAGTAAAACAATTGCAGTGTTTTATTTCTGGTTTAAGGTGGGCTTTTGCATCAGTTTGCAATTTTTTATGGCCATTACGTTATATATACTATATACTCTATATAATCACGGTGATGTTTATGCTTATCAAATAAAGATACTATAAACATATCGATATCTTTATTAAGTAATTTGGGTTAACACAAGTAATAACTGCCATTGTATAGCAGAATATTTGTACAAAAAATGATATTCAAGAAAAAAGTATTTATGTAGGCGAAATTGCATACCAAGTGCGCTATACTCCTAAGTTTAAACTTATTTCAATAAGTCTTATTCATGTTTGGAATATGTGGATCAATACCTGATGCTGCAAATGTACATTTGATAATTGCAAGTGTGTCGGGTAAATATTGTCGCTCTGTACATATCATCGCCGACGGCAATATGCATAGAAAAAGCTCATATGGACGAAAATACGTGTATCTCAAAGGGGCATTAGCTATGAAAGTGATGGCAACCTTTTTTTTCAAAATCTCTCAATAGCATGGGAATATACATTAATGGCTAATAAAAACTTTTATTTTGTACAAAAACAAGAGAAACCTAATAAAACTACGTTAGATAACTGTGTTTACTGTAAAGAAATATACAAGGAAGAATTATTGTCTTGCAACAAAAACAAAAACTTACATAATCATGTGACTGCTTTGATGGTAGTGTTTAGAATGATCTAATACTGGTGTTATTACTGAAATATATCAGATGGGGGCTACTTTTTATGGAATTCAATTTTTGGTGGTATGTACATATCGCCGACGGCAATATGTACCGTCACGGAGTGGAGCAGTACGAAAAATAAAATCTGGCTCTTCTCCTGCATTCGTTCGAATGGTAGCATCGTCAACTTCTTACAATCCATGCAATTATTCAAACTAGAACACAAATCTCGAAAAATAAATTATCTTATTTACATCGAACAAATTATTTGACATTCATACCTGTACACATTTCTGCGGAAGCCGATATGTGCCGCGTTATAGAATTAATATTCATTTAACTGGCGGCCGCCACTTACATGTAATTTATGTGGCGGCCGCCACTTCATTAACTGGCGGCCGCCACATATTATCTGGCGGCCGCCATATAAATTAACTGCATGGCGGCCGCCACTTAATTTATACATAGCGGCTGCATATTTCAAAAACATTTTAATTCATATTGCTGAGTGATTATTTTGGAAAGATTAAGAATTGTACGCAAACACGTAGCATCGTTTTTCGAAGTGTAGGGATAGTCGGGGGAGAAATTGTCTTCTACAATTGTTGGCAAACAGAAAAGGAACCTACAACTGTCTCTTTTGCCCAAACTTCGTACTCCTATATTTGAGGTGGCTCCGTTCGTCATTCAATTCATCAGTTCATTCATTATATGAAAAGAACAGAAAATGAAGGTTGTCAAAAAAGTGGAGGATCGGTCCCCTGGTTCTACGTGCCTAATACGTTGGTATATTAAGTATACATGAAGATTTACTCTTGCGCGAATCTGTCGACATTTGATATTGTGAACATTTATATAACTTTGTAAATTAACAGCACAATTGAAAAACAACGATATTCTTAATTGTATATCACGTATAAATTACTAAGTATTGGAGAGGGAGATAACAGGGATTACATCCCTTTCATTTTGAGAGAGAGAGAGAGAGAGAGAGGGGGGGGGGGAGTTGAATAACTGGCGGCCACCATGTAAATTAATTGGTATACATGTTGCGAGCACCTGCTCGAGCCGTACGATAACACACACAGCTGGTCACCACTGTCTAAATGCTCAAAATTGTGCTCTCACTTTCCACACAGGAACATCATTCGAACACCCGTACTAAATGTACATACAATGCAGGACCAGTAAACCACACAGCTAAAACTCTCGACCACACAGGTCTAGCATTTTCACACATTGGGCGGACACACCTTCCCACTTCCACAGCCTGGTCAAAACTAACACGTAAGCATTTGCAAACCGGTCTGACAGCCGTGACCAGCTATTCGTAACTACTATATGGTGAGAACAAACTATGGAACGTCATAACAAGCATAATAAAACAAACTCAAATTGTGACAACATACATGCCTAATATTTCATTAAAAGCGCTTATCTTGCGCGAAATATTTGATTCATAATTCATATCATGTTAAATACCTACGGGACGTAAACAAATTGTTGGTTGATGGCAAATATGGAGCTTTTTCGTGGAAATGTTGATTTCAGAATCGTATATGTCTATTTCAGAAAGGTAGATACATGTATATGGTGATTTCAGAATGCTAGATATGTTTATTTCGGTATCGTAGATATGTTGATTTCAGAATAGTATAACATGTTGATTTCAGAATCGTAGAGATGTTTAAGATACATTCATTTCAGAAATAGCCTCGATCGAGAGAAAGCAATCCATAAATGTACTTTGCACATACTTAAATTCTCCATTACAACGGATTAATAATTAATGACGGTTTCAATAGCAAAATTACTTGTCATTCTTTTGATGCAGGAATTGGTTACTATAGGAACAACTTGCCGGTATTGAAAACTTTCGCATTGTGCCACTTTTTTTTGTTTTTTTTTGTTCTTGGTTCACAAAACATTTATGCACGTAATGACAGTCAGGGTTTTAACATCATGTCCTTACAAACCCACCTGACTAGGGGGTGTAGGGTATTTTATCTACCATTTACTCACACATCCGATAGAAGAAAAGGAAGAGGATTAAAAAGGAATGAAATTACTCTGGCTTATCATATGTATACTATACAAAATAATAAAATCTAATAGGTTGTCACAAACTAAAGGTTTTAAATGTATAACAAATGTACTGTTATGACATTGATAATAAATTCCGATGATATACATAGGCTAATGTATACAATTACATATTATATATTCTGGATGATCTAAAATCCATAAATCTTTTAATTTATTAAATGTATTCCATTTTTTCTCAAAAACATCTACATAATCATTTTTGCATGCTAACTGCCTTTCTGCTTTGTACACATTTGTGCAAGTGGTATTAAAGTTATTCAACATAGGCGGATTGCCTCTACAGTTGCAACAATACACAAAGTACTTTAAATGATAATTAATCAAATTGATCATTTCATTTTCTGAGCTACCTAGCAAAAAGGTTTTTTATCAACAATATTTACTGAAAAAAATCCCTAAACCATGACTGCACATTCTTGAAAAATAAAACAACATTTTCACAGTCATACAAAACATGCTCTATTGATTCCTTTTCTTTTGCACAAAACGAACATAAATCGTTGTCTATTTTCTTTATTGTTAACAAAAATAAATTTGTGACTAAAATTTTAATTTATACGATATTGTAGCCACTGTAATTTTGTATTCTTTGTAATAGTAAAAACATCATTATTGATTGTATTCCACTCTTCTTGAGAGATATCAACTTGTATATCCCACTTCTTTTGACCTGTAGGTTTTTCTTCACTATAATTAAAAATTTGGTACAGTTTTTTCTTGTTTCTTTTAAAATATATGAAAGGGGCTATATGCAGAGGAATAGTAGGTTCTTGAACTTTTATAAACTGGTTTATTCCATTAACTCTCATTGCTTTCCTCGTTGCTTGTCTTAAACCAAAAAATTCCACAAAATGAGATTTTACTTTATACATTTCCATCTAACGTTGAGTTACTTGTATATACATTATTTTCACACCATTCTTTCAGATATAAAGTTTTTCTATTTACCTTTATGTTTTCATTGTACCATAAAACACTGTTAACAATAAGTTCAGAAGGGTTTTTTTCTCAAAAAGAAAAATTAACCATTTCCAGGATTTAATTACATCCCTCCAAAACATATTCTTTGATTTCTCAAGTTTTTGTAAAGCATACAACGGTCCAAATTTAATAACATTGCTTATCATATATTTTCAATTTCATCTCTTCTTTTTTCTTTAAAAGTTTGCGGGCATATATCACACGATATATGCCCGGAAACATTACGTCACAATTAAATTTCTACGCCGTTAATTTTCAAATGTTTCGTGTTTTTCATCTTTTACTCAGTTAAACCGATAAAGTTATTGTTAAAAATAAAATTATTGTTAGTTTCTAAATGAACTTGAAAGTATATAATAAAAAGGTTATAGAATTTGTATGGAAAATATGACGACCTCGTTTTTTGTCGCGAACGGACCTCGCAAGCTCGGTCCGTCTACGCGCCAAAAAACTAGGTCGTCATATTTTCCCATACAAAGTCTATAACCTATAATTATATCAACTTCTCCTCCAATAATAGATTGCCACTTGGCTGTATCAAAGAGAAGTTTTTTTTAATCCATGACATTTTTAGACCTGCAATAAAGTTTTCAATATTTACCATATTTAATCCTCCTTTGTCATATTCTTGTGTGACGACTGATTTTTTAACTTTTGCGACAGGACTTTTCCATAAAAAGGTGAAGAATATTTGATTTAACTTGTCTATGATGTCTTTAGATGGATTTGGTAATGAAATAAATAAATGTACCAGTTTTGAAATTGCTAATGATTTAATCACTGTAATACGCCCTATAGGAGTAAGATTCCTTCTTTCCCAATGTTTCAAAAGATTTTGAATAGCAATATTTTTTTTTATCAAAATTTATTTTTACTGTTTCACCTAAATCAACATCAAATTCTATTCCAAGAACTTGGAATTTATTATTGCCCCATATCAATTCTTTATCTTCCACTAATCTTTTCACTGAATATCTCTTACTACCAATCCATACCACCTGACTTTTACTATAATTGACAGTTAGACCAGACATCTCTTTAAAATCTTTAAGGTCATCTAATGTAGCCTCTAAAGATTTCTTACTACCATCTAAGAATATAGAAGTGTCATCTGCAAATTGTAAAATTAAGTGAATTATATTACCTATCTTAATACCTTTTACCTTTTCATTACCTTTAAGTTTTATTGCAAGCATTTCTACACATAATAAAAACAGGTAAGGTGAGATTGGATCCCCCTGTCTACAACCACGCCTATTTTGAAACAACCTTGATAAATTTCCACCTTGGTTTATTTTTGTTGATATGTTATTGTAAAATACTGTGATCCACTTAGCAATAGATTCACCAAAATTGAAAAATTTTAACACTCTTATTAAATAATCCCAAGAGACTGTATCAAATGCTGTTTCAAAATCTATGAACAGGATCATGTCAGGAATATTTCTAACCGGAGTGGAATTCATTGTCATGAATTAATCTTGTGTTTTCTGAAATATTTCTTCCTGATATGAATCCAGTTTGGTCTCCACTGATTAATTTTGGGAGAACAGATTTGATTCTACCTGCAATACATACAGACCCTATCTTATAAACTGTATTGAGTAATGTAATAGGGCGCCATTTTTTAAAAACATTGTTTTGGTTTGTCCGGTTTTGGTTAACAAGAAATGATCCCTTACTTTTGTGTGATTGACAGTTCTCCCCTATTATAACCAGAGTTTAATGCCCTAGAAACGAAAATTCCAAGGTCTTTTCCAAATTTTTTGAAAAACTCAGTAGTGAAGCCATCACTTCCTGGACTTGTATTATTTTTCATTTTTTTTAATAGTGTTTGTTGTTTCCTGATAAGTTATCTCTCCCTCTAGGATTAAATTTTCTTTTAATGACAATATAGAAACATTTCTAAATAATTCGTCATTTTCCCATTCACGTAAATTCCCCACAGTTGTTTTATTTTCATATAATAGTGTCTTTGTCAGATGTTGGGTTGTTTAATTTTCTGAGTTGTTTTTTTTGTTTTTGTTTTTTTTTTTCCTTTTTTAGAATGAAAATGTGAAGATAATTAACAGTGATAAATCTCATAAATCCCACAAAAATGCAAAATTAAGAGTTAGGCACACTCCTGGACACACCAGGGCCCAAGACCATAAACTGAGAATAGACTTAAGTCAAAATATTGATTGTTTATATCTGAAGATTCATCCAGCACAGATGATTAAAAACACTAAGGTTTAAAAACATTCAAATGCAAACATATCCTAAAAATTTTAATTGTTTTTGAAAATTATTTCAAAAGTTAAGTGGATTTTGAATTTAGACTTAAGTCTATTCTCAGTTTATGGTCTTGAGGCCAGAGGTGGGATCAGGTGTCTAAGAGGAGTAAGCACCCCGGTTGACCCGTTACACCCGCCGTGAGCCCTATTTCTTGGTAATTCGTAGTCAAAATCAGTATCCATCATAACTCCTAATTATTTGTTGTATTTGTGATGGGCTATTGTATGGCCTTCTATAATTTTAAAAAATCTATTTGAAAATAAAATGCAATCAACTTATCGTTTTTATTCAATCAAGAAGCTGCAGGGCAAGAACGTCTTAAAATGCTATATTTGTTTTCCTTATAATCTTAGATTTTTTAACACTGTGTTTTTTATTCTTTCTTTATTTCATTTTATTTTTGTTGTTTTCTGTTATAAATTAGAGGTGGTAATAGAGTCATCATCGATCAATTAAATGGTTGCTTTCTATGAAATGAATTTTAAGAATTCAAATCTCTGGCTAAAAACAATATAAACGTGATTCAAAATATGATAAGAATGATTTACAAGGTCAAGAGTTCAAGACATTTGACAGAGTCTCTGAGATCGTCGTTAATGAGCTAACCTGAGAAAATATGTTCACTAAAAATGTATTATGTATATTGCATGTACATATCTACTCATCGATGGTATGGGGTATGAAATATCGTCCTGGTTTTTTTTTATATATCATCATCTTAATTCATGTTTACTTTCCCCCTGTGTGTCTCGTGACCCGGAAGTTCCCTTCCCGTATGACATCAACAAGCTTGTCTCTTTTTCCGCTGAATTCCGTAAAGCGTCACGATGCGGACACGATAGACTTGGCAAACAAACATCCAATTTATGAATGTTGTTACTAACTTCCGATTTGTCAAACTCCCCGTCGAGGCCTCATTACGTCACATACGATTATACCTCTCCTATGTGACGCAGCACAATATACTGATTTGTATATTGTGAGTCCGCGATTATCACGCAGGCAAATAACACTGAAGAAGTAGTTCGCAGTTAAAAGTTTGAAGATAGCGATATTAAGAGCATTAATATAAAAGTATGGATTTTATTTTAAACATAAAATGATTAAAAGATCATTATAAAGTAGGGAGACTCTGTTCAAATTATTGTGTAAAATAATGAACTTGATGTTTACGTTCTTGTTTTGAAAGTTGTTTACGTTTGACGTTATGTTTTTTCGTCATTCTACAGTGACGTCACAGTATACGCGGCCTAAAAAATCGCTATCCCATAATGCCTAAGTGGAAGAGTTTGGTTTGTGAGCAAACGAACTCTGGTGGAAGTTTGCCGATTTGTCTGCAATAGATTCTAACGCGTCTTTTGTAAATAGTATCCTGTAAACATTGTAGAATCTCGTCAGCATCTCCTTCCGCAAGACAATGTAGATCCATGGATCGCCTATTTGGTTCCAGGTAGCGAAACGTATGGCCAAAAGATCAGAGGGGAAATTAGGGGTATGTAGCTTCGATACGTTTGTGAAGACTCTGATCTGAAAATAAAATTAAAAGATGGCCGTACATGTGAATGAGATGAAGACAACGTAGGAATAAATATTCTAGTTGTTCGCATCAATAGGGCGTTAAGAAAAAATTGAAACCGCAGGGTTAGTTCTATAATTGGTGAAGTCGGAGCCGATTGTATAAAATACCATCATACAGCCATTGTTTCCATACCCACCCCCTCTCAATACAAAGAGCCTGATTCACATTTGGAACTGCAAATGTTTCTTTTTCTAACTAGATAAGTCCTTATGTCAAGATAAATACATGTTTAGCTGAAAAAAGTATTGCAGAAATGTAATTCAACATTTACTGAACTGAGATGGACGGGCAAAATTTTGCATATGTACTAGTGTACTGGAAGGTGTAATTTAGCAGGCAGGTACAACGTACATGTGTTCTGTTTTAAAACGATAAGTTTGTTTTATATAGTCTTTTTCATCTACTTTTCATCATGGTTTGCTTAAGGCAAATATAAATATTCAAGAATGAATGCTTTGAGATTTATAATATTACATTAACCCCTTCTCTACCGTACCGGTCAATTTGAGCGGTGGCGCGTAATAACAGGACTACGCAAAAGGAGTGCCTCTAAATCTTTGAAACTACGGCCATAAGATATATAATCTATATATCATATTTTTAGAAATTGTCTCTATTTTCTGACTATGTAAAAATCAATAAAGTACGTAAAGCCATTAGATTTAAAAAAGCATTTAAAGTGAAGGATGGCTTCGTCTAGATATGACGCAACGCTTTGTCGCAAGGCCATTTTCCCCCTCGATATGATTTTTTTTTATTTTCCACATGAATTCAATATTTTTTTTATTTTTTTGAAAAGCATATATTCCCTGCTTTCAGAAGATATAAAAATCATTTTTAATGCCTGGCAAAGTTATAAGAAAATAGCAATTTTTTGCACATGTACGTATTCTTACGATTTTATTTCTCAATGTTTAAACATATCGGCGTTTTACCTATATTTATATATGGAAATAGGGAACAGTAAATACAGCCTGTAAAAGTAAAGGAAATTTCCTATTTTATGGGCCCTTATTCGTGTTATAATTCTCGGTAGTTGTTACATTACGATGAAATGAAATTGGAACATGCTGCGCGATTTTCTTTAAAATTAGCGACAAAACGTCGTCGCTAAAAGCGATCGACGCGCGTTGCACAATAAAGTGGTGAAAACTATAAAGTGTGAGTTGTCCTCTTCTAGTAAATTCAGTACCTTTTGATACACTAAAACAATATACACATATGTATGAAATAATCAGCCAGGTATACTCTACTCTTTTTTAAAAAGCATAAAACCAATATTCGTATATAACAGTTACACAACCTACATGTAACTTCATAAAACACCTATTACATGTAAGCATGTTACACCAGCAGAGTAAATTTCAAAAAAAAAAAAGATAAACAAAATACTTCAAATTCAGATATAAACGTTACATTTGTTCGGAATAGTAATATTTTCCCCCTGCCAAACAAAGAAAACTAAAAAGAAGTTTGCATATAGCCTATAGGCCTATACTTTTATTTTTCCGTGATCGGGATCGCTGCCCCGCGGGGTTTCCTGAAAGTGTGCACGGGAAACACACGTGTTTCCGTTTCAACGAAAACAACACAGCTTCACTGTGACTGTGACAGCGAAGGCTTGTATTTTACATCAAGTCAGATGTCAGAAAAAGATGCCCTGGATCTCCTGTTGCAGAATGACCCAAACGATCCATTCAGTATAAACATGTACATGTAAGTTGATGTAGCCACATAGGCCGATTAGAATTTTTTTTTTTTTTTTTTTTTTTTGCAGTTTTGTCATGTTATGAAAAATTCGCGATTAATTAAAGCGATTTGATGCCATAATTTGTCGTTTCATGAAAGAAAATATTTATATTTTATGACATCTAAATCAAGTGAATAAATCCCAATTGTTTATTAAGAGCTGACATTATTTAATCTGTCCTGGTCCGGCAATAATCCGTCTGATTAACACCCCCCTTTTTTCAGAATTATCTCCTTACCTGACGCGCGAGTGTAAGAATGGGGTGGATTTAGTGTACAGTGAGAAGGGGGATGGATTGGTTTTAATCAGACTGGGCACTCATGGCCACTGGTGAGAAGGCTATTTTCCAGGATTTTTCCATGTTTATAAAAAATTATCTTTCTATGAAAAGAGGAAAACACATATTACGTTATTGTAATGATAGAATTTATTATCATAATTTGAATTATTTTCTTCATATTGTAACAGAAATATAAACAAAATGTGTTTTGGGGCCGAAATTGGGGGTGGGTGGGGGTGGGGGTACGTAACATCAATCAAAGTCTGATTATTACAGGCTAATGAAAAATCATATACTAGTATATTTCTCTTTTATCCAAATGCATGTATTTTATATACACTTAGTAGCTTATGATCATAAATTACATGTGATCCATACATGCTGGTACTGGTATGCTATGAGCTATGATCTTGCCTAGATTTTCTCTAATTTCGACTAAATCCACACCCCCATCAGAGTACCATGCAAGGGGATTTAGACACTGTGTACCATGAAGAACCAGTTCAATTCTACTTTTATATCTGGGGTCATATACTCTCCCTCAGAGTTTCAGTATTTTCGCTGGACCCGAATTTCTTCAGTACCCCCCCCCCCCCCCCCCCCCCTGTATATGCTAGGCATAATGCTGACACCTAAATGATGTATATCTTTTTTTTTCATTACGCACTCTGCTACACTCGCAATATATAATAAAATATTCCATTCATTTCTAACACATGTACGCAATCCCCTACCAAATGTCACTTCAAATACAGGACATCTCTATCTTTAAATAAATTTGAGCTGTACTTAAGTGCGAAACTGTCCCTTGGTACCATGAAACTTATATTTTGCTTTAAAACATAAACCAACAATTCTTAATTGTAATTTCTTTTCATCTTTAAAAAGGGTATTGACATCCCAATATTTAGTGGGAAGGTCCCAGGTATCCTCCGCTAGTGACAGTCTACTGGCTAATCCAGACATACATTGGAAGGATGCCGATATGAAGGACACAGGGACACCTGATCCAAGAACTGTGGCATTTCATTCAGAGCGACAGCCTGGCATTCAGTTGGTATGACTCTTTGAGGTTGAATATAGGATTAAATCTATATACATGTGGTTAACATTCAAATAAATCCAGATAATACATTCACAAATGGAATCATGGCGTCATGATACACTGATATGCGTGTACCATTTTACTGTTTTTACTGCATTACTAGGTATCACATACATGTACGTACAAAAGTGACAAAAAACGGAAAATCATTTTTCCTTTTCTAATTATAAGGTATGACAAGTTTTCTAAATGCTGACAAATAAGGTATGGTGGCCAATATTGATTTTATTTGCAATTTCCTTTCAGATATGGAACCCAATTATTCAGAGAACTGCAGATTTTATGAAGCTGTATTTAACAGAAGATTTGGTTTTCTCCATCTGTGTTGCCACCAACCATTATACTGCGATGGTCATATCTAGGGGGAAATATTGTCATTATGCTTCCCAAGGAAGTTCGCAGCCTCTCACTGAAGAGGAATTGTACAGGTATTACTAGTTTTAAAGTACCGATATTGTGACAGTGATTTCCAGTTTAATACGAATAATAAAATGCATAATAAAAAGATTATCTTTACCAAAATTAATCTTGCTGTGCGTCTAACACATTTATTAGATGTGTACTACAATTACCTCTGATAAAATTTCATAAGTAATTAAATGCATACTAGTAATTTTCAGAGGGCCTTGATTATAGAAAACATTTACAGAGCCAACTGAGTATTCAAAAGTTCTGACGATACATTAGTATCTATGGATAAGTATTAAGAATTTTTTTCCAGATTTTTGTGCATTATCTTATACATGTCTGCTGTGAAGTTCCAGTCGATAGACAGATATTGGTCAATGCATGCCCCTATCGAAACAACGCAATACAGTGTATCAAGAATGATGTCTAGAAATAAGTTTTAAGAGGTTGAATATAAGAATATTTTTGTTAAATATGATGTAAGTACATTTAAATCTAGTGATTGAAAGTAAGTACTTGAACATTCGCAAACGTTGAACTTGGAGAGGAAAAACGGGTAGTACTTTTTGATAACATTTGATAAGGTACTGTTGCTTAGCAATCAAATACCACTGGTATTTTAAAAACTGATGTACGTAACTGCAGTTACGTACATCCCAAGATGGCGGAAGAAGAAATGGGTAATTTTTCAATTTAGATTATATCTTATCCTATCAACTATTCAGTGATATTAATTAATCAAGTTTGTGTATTTCTTTACGATTTATCGTTCAGAATGGTAAAATACATTTGTTTCTCCTGAATGGACGAGTTAAACTCCTGTGTGAAAACACACGTGATGTACGTAACTCATTAAGATATTTTTGGTTGATGTACGTAATTTTCCTATATGATGTACGTAACTGTGCAATTCACTCGTAGTTCGACAAACCCTAAAGCTTGCTTTCTAAGCAGCTAAACAAGCAGAGAAGTAATGCATATACTTTGTGGCAGAGAAAGAATGCCATTAGCCATATAAAAAACTCATTCTATAACCTCTTGAGATATTTGATACGAACAGATGCTGCACACAGGGAAAAGGGGGGGGGGGGGGTATTACTCCAAAGTTTGTACCATTTAAAGACTATGCCTATTCTTGGGAGGACACATTTTGAATTTTGGTGTCTTTTGGGGGTCCAACAAAAGCGTAGTATTTCTGTCGGGGGAGAGGGGGGTAGGGGGTAGGTAAAATGGATATTTTGGGGTTGGTTTTCTTGGTATTTTGAAGGGATTAAAAATTTAAAGGAGAAATTTACATCATTATCATTAACTTGTATGAATGTTTTACAAGCTTAGAAGATCTTGATTTTAAGATGTTTTATATTTTTCAGGTTATGTAGATTTTCAGTAATTCTTTAATATAATTTTTGGGCGGGGGGTTCATGTCTGTTGATCGTATGAAGCAAGATCTGATTTGGACTTGAAGAGACCGTTGTGCAGTTGTAACACATAAATTCGTCTGAAAATTCAATTTTTTAACCAATGAATATAAAAAATAAATTTGCTTTTTTGCTACATGTATATTTGGATCAAAGAAAGCAAAAAGAAATAGCCATATTAACAAAGTATCAATCATAGAAAAGATTACATTCATTTGATTTATCTGTTATTTTCGGTGTGCAAAAATACTTTTTGTTCATTTTGCCTTGGGACCAACCATGTAACTTGCGGAAAGGGGCTGGTTTTTGTTTTTGTTTTTTGTTTTTTTTTAATTTTGTTGCTGACAGAAAAAAAATTGGCGCAGAAAAATTTATCTGAAGCAAGGTTTTGCACTAATAGTAGTCCCAGATAAAAGTACCGTAATGCAAAATTAAACTGGAAAAAATTGTCGCGAAGCGTAAATTAATAAAAAAAATTATCGCCCGCTGAGTGCGGAAAAAATTCTGTCGCGAACCCTCCCCCAACCAACCAACCAAGATAAATGAACGGTCCCTTATCCTTTTGTTCACAAACATGGTCGATGCTGTACTTGCTCATACATTAACGAGTTTGTTTACAGTTGAAGAATATTTGTGGCGTACTTTGAATGAAGTTTATCAGTGATTGTGCAATATAAATTTGATTGATTGCTCTTTAACTTATAGCATTATAGGTACTACATCATAGACATGAATGAACGTTCCTAAATCTTCTTAAAAGAGCTTAAATTGAAAGTTTGATTTGATGGCATGTTGATAGCATTATTTAACATGTGATTTTTATTGATGAAGACACTCTATCGGGCTTTTTGAATGAAGAAATGAATAAAAGTTTAATGGAGATCTTTTGAGTTACTTACATCTTTTATGTGCAAATCGGAAAGTTACGTACATCATATTGTGAAAGTTACGTACATCATTCTGCGTATTTCAAATACCGATTGCAGCAAATTCGGGACAGTATTATGAAGACTTTGGGTACAATTGTGAACTATTGATATAAATAGACATCCTCTTTTGTGAAGTGTATTTCACATTGCTTTCTAAAAGACAAAAACATCGCCATTCTAATTTACCTGTTTCTTCTTCCGCCCTCTTGGGATGTACGTAACTGCACTTACGTAAATCAGTTTAATACCAGTGAAATATATTTGAATGCAAAAAATTAAATTATTTTAGATTAACAATAAAGATCTTTGTTTTAATGTTGCAATATTTATTCTAATTAGTGGAACATAATGGCAAACTGTCATATCATTAGAAAATGATGGATATGCAGAATGCATATAAAGTACAAAGTTTCCATTTCATGACCTTTGACCTTAATTCTCATCATTATATTTTTTGTTAAAAACCTTTTAAAATGATTAAGATTTATTTAAAGATTATACTTTTAAAATAATGTGACATTTAATAATCATCATTCAATGTGATTATGTTTAAATTGTGTCGAATGTATGCAGAAAGGCAAATTATGGTCAAAATTGTACTATAAGTGTTGTTACTTAGCAACCAAAAATATTTGTTTGTCAATAAAAGTGATTAATTTGATTATGATGTTTTTGTAGTATTTTCAAAGGCACATCATCTCATACATTTAGAATTCCCTATCTTTGACTCTAATCTAGTGAGAGGGGTCGTAATATATATATTTCAGAGAGAAAAAATTGCAAAATTGTGCACTTATATGACCTTTGACCCCGTAGACCTCTTTGAGGTCATGGGATACCTTGACAAAGTTATAAGAAATTATTCCCTGTCCAATTCCTAACAAAATTATATGTCATATGCCTATCCCAAATCGTGATACATGCAGATTTAATTAAGTCGCTGTAAAAATATTGTCATTTAGTCTTTAAAAACCTCTAAAATGTGCCGGTAGAGAAAGTTGATTGACCAGGTCATCCAAATATTCTGTTGTTCAGATCATTTTCATAAATGATACCTATGAAACGCAAGAACGACCGCATGCTTATTATACCTGAAAATGTCCAAATGAATAGTACTAGTAACTTCTATACTTTAAACCATTCTAAGTGACATATAGCAGACACTCTTGAAACATGGAAGATATTTTGAATGTGTAGAAAAACTCAAATAATTCTTGAAATCTCCTCTCTGTACACCCTTATCTGGCTGTTGAACACAGGTAAATTAATTATCAAACAAAGTCAATACAAAATTACCCCAATCAAGATAAATCCTAATGATCTTGATTAAATTACAATAAATACGGACGGTTTATAATAAATCAAAGAGAGACCACAAAGACGCGGGTACGTTAAGGCAGGTTATGAAAATGTCTACTGGGATAAAATCTGCGAAACAATGTGACGTCATAATTGAAATAAGTATATCACTAAGTATATATTAAATTCCGATTTTATATTTTATTTCAGTTTTATTTATGCATAAAATAAACCATGCAGCTACTAAGATCCAACGAAATTCGAAATGCTATACAGTTGTTGTGTAATTTCTGTCTGATCGATATGAAAGTAAACTGATGACGTCATGACTATACATCGAGTGACGTTGACACATGCAAGGAATTTGTTTATGTGTGTCATGCAAATATCGACAAAATGTAGAGTATTTGAAATATATGACATGGGATATAAGAAATATATATGTGAAACGCTGAGAATTTATTGATATTAAGAAGGTATGTTGATATCATTCATTGACAACTTTGTTTAACGGAGAAAACATTCCATTTAGCATGTCGATCCGATTTTCCTCTGTCACAGACTGAAATAAAACTGTAAAAGTAGCAAATTAGCCCGCATACTTTTAGAGACTTTTTATACACCGTTTGAAAGGTCATAAACTAATGCACACGGCAATTACTGATAGAATCCTCTGTTAAGAAAACTTTTAAAGAAAACTACATAGCATCATGCAAAATGTAAAACATGACCTAGATGGTTTCGTGTTTAAATGTTCAATAATTATTTCTTATTGAAAGTGGTAGGATTCTATCAGTAATTCTGATATACTATGGGTATTTTACCGTCATTATCGCCAGTTAGACCAATATTTGAATCTTGGGATAATGTGTTACTTTTACATGTTCTATTAAGGTACCTCCGTGATCTATTTATAACAGTCATGCAATGACGTCATACGGAAGCGCATGTTTGTCATGTTGTTATGATACAAAATGTTCTCATGTAAACAACCAAAATAGTTTTTAAGAGTTAGTAGCTCCCTCTCTCTATGTAAGACAGATTTTAAAAATTATGCAGTTTACGTGCATAAATGAAGCATGACCTGCCTTAACATACCCGAGGAGTTTTCATTTCTCGTGTGAAACATCTACTAAGTATGAAAAACCTTTCTCTCGTCACTCGATTCGCCAACTCTTTTAGTACTCGACAAAGCTCACCAACATATACATACTATATTCAAGTACATACTATTCTTTTGGGCATCATGAAAAAGATTTCCATGCGTTTTCCACATTTTTGAAATGATCTGGAAAACAGAGAATATGTGAATGATCTGGGCAACCAACAGAAACAGATCAGACACGTTATTGGAGTGAAATAAAAATATCCCTGTGTCTTTTAGATTTGTTTTGAAGGACAAGTTATATTAGTGGATGTGTTGCTTTGTGACCAAAGCCCAAAAGCAAGATGTTGAATGCACATTTTACATACTATTTACATGAAGTGTTAGTGATGTGCATTACGGATACATCAGAGAGAGAGAGAGAGAGAGAGAGAGAGAGAGAGTCCTAAATGCATCGATATCACTCTATTGGCATAATTGGTCTCCTGTTTCTGTAGATCACTGAAGCCACCCAGACTTCTATAGGTTTTTTCCTCTCAAATATTCAATGTTCCATATCAAATCTGTTGACCGATCCATCGTGTTTACAAAACGTGACGCCATGTCTTTGATTGTTCTCAATCATTAACAGTTATTAGTTTAATAATCATGGATACAATGCCATGATTATCCAACCATGAAGTTTGGACTTGAGGTGTACGAAGTTATTTGATAGAGGTGTGAAACAAGTACTACTCAAATTTCGTCCACTAAAAGTTATATTACAAAAACCGAATCTATGTTTCTTGTTCCCGCTAGTATAGCTTCAATATATTCATTCTTTATTCTTAAAAACCAACAACAACATTGCATACCGACAGTTTTACAATGATTTTATAAATATTTTTTTCTTCTTGGCAAGGTGTGCATATAATTCAATACTAACATTTGCTCCACCTAGATAAAAATTGACAAAAATTTATTCTATCGGTATCATTCAACACGTCTAAATAGTCCTAAAATTTGAAATATTCTTTGGTTTACTCCTTTTCAAGATTTTTTAATATCTGTAACCCAATCAGATAATATTCTTTTATCTGTGCATTTCAGCCACTTGGAATCAAAATTCCTTGAACACCACATATTACATAAACCACAGTCATTTAAATATTTTTAACATAATTAGTCCATGCAAACATCACATTACATTTGTAGATTTGAGTAAAAAGAAAGGGTTTTTTTTTGCAATAATTGTAATCTATATGTTTGCACCAAAAACTGACATAGTATGACGTAGGATATATTCATGTGATTAGGTGTGGATTTCTCAAGGAATGAATTCATTATTTTTTCGTTGGATGGAGGTATACCACGAAAAAAAGACGGAAAACTGCATCATTGCGCATGGTAATAAAAATGGTCACACCGACATTTTACAGAAAATTCAAAGAACGACATGTTTTGAATAGTTCATACATTTCTTTAGTCGTTTTCTCTTCGCTGTATATTTGGCTAATGAAAAAGTTCCTGATTTCGAAAATCAAAACTTTCGATTTATCAATATTGACACTTCATTTCCATATTCTACAATATTCACTGAATTAATCTAACAATTATTGAATCTGCAAATCATACCGTATCGTCAGCATATGATAATACGAACACATTTAGAAAAAGTATCAAAGTTTCCTTCAAAATGTTCGTTTGAATAACTTAAGCGTTTGGTGTTTCTACTTTCAAGGAATTCTTGGAAATCATCCATATAGATACAAAACAATAGCTAATAAATCTTCACCTTGTCTTAAACCAATCTTGCAAGGGAAGAAATGAAATGTATCAGAGAGTCCTAAATACAGAGTGGAATTGTGGAGGTCAGTAATTATACGGACACGCATCATTGTAGTTTTAGACCGGCCTGATTACAGAGAGAGTTGTGGAGGTCAGTAGTTACCGGTATAAAGACATACTCGCATGGTTGTAGTTTAAGAACAGCCTAATCGAAGATAAAATGGTGGAGATTGATCATTGCGTAATCACAGAGTCGTCGTTTCAGACCGTCTTGTCTGGATAGAGTATCGTAGAGGTTTAACTGGTAAGAAAGGGCATACTTTTAACCACATTTTTAACACTCTTGTATTACAAACGTAGCTTAGGAATATAAACAAACCTTGTAGGCCATTTAAAACAGCTATGAGATAAGAAAGTGCTGACAACTCAAGGAACGTATCCACGATTTGAAGAACCCATGTCAAACCAGTTAACGAAAATAATTTAATGTATACAGAGAAGTGAGTTCTATTCCCCGATGAACTTTCAATTTGTGGAACTGATAGAATTTTATTGAGTGTGACTATATAAAATATGTTAGTGACACATACAAATATCAAAGGACAGAGGAGTGTAACGATGAACGCAGTTCGGAATGTCATTAAAGTAGATGTTTTATCGTAGCCCGTAATCACACCAGAAGATGAAATTAATGACGTCACTATATTGGCCATAACAAGGATAACAGGAATCCCAAATCCGTAAGCTGAATATTTTACGACAGTTTTCTTTTTGAATTCCTTTCTTCTTTCAAGACCAACCTCGGAAGTAAACACGACACACATGTGGAAAGAGCAGATCTGGAGCCAAAAGAAAGTAGATAACCAGAAGAAATGAGTAAGGGCAGAAACCATAGTAACTCCTATACTGAAATCCTCTATGTTTGAAAACGGTCTTATCATCAACATTAACTGTGCAAAAAATAAAGAAAATAGAAGAAACATGTTATTAAGGCCTGGAATAGTGCGAAGATTCCACAAGAATGCATACGTGATAAATGTTAATAGCAAACACGTCAGAGAGACTCCGATACACGCAAAGGTTAACAAGGTCAATGAGGACACTCCATGCTGGTAATGATTCACTACACGGAAGTTGTACACGTAGTAAGGGATGTCGTCTACACAAATTCGAATTCCATCGCTGTCGAAACTTTGAAACTTATGAAAATTCAAAGATATACCCTTCTGGGAAAAATTTAACCGAACATTTTTCCATGATACCCCAAAGGCATAGTCTTTCACAATTATTTGTCTACAAGTCAACAAGGGACTAACCAAAACGTTACGAAATACAGGTCTGCCATAATGCAATTCATTTGGTAAAACCCAGCACTTATTTTCCGTGCTGAGTTTCCAGAGTAATGACGGTAAAAATAGAGAAATTTGATTAGCTGTTATTTGCAAGTGCCAAATTTCGTGAATGAAAATTTCGTTCCAGGTTACTTTCTGGGAGTGATTAGTGTACATTATCAACTAGTTCTCCAACTTATCACGATCTGCAGTGGTACTCAGGAAAACTTTCAGATACAAATACATTTCATTAGAATCAGTCGCACTGGATTCGCAATTTTTGGATGACAATATGACATCTTCGACAAGAAAATCAACCTGCAGATTCATTCTAAGGTCTTCTAAATACCATCTTCTAACTTTCGTCATATAACTATACAGCGAGATATTGAAACTAGTGAAGAGTGTGTAATTGATTTTCACAGCCATAGAATACCGAAGGTTCGTTGTTTTCCTAAGGAGTGACAGACATCTTCCGTTTTTTAAAGCTTTCCCTAGAAAGCATTGGATGGTCAAACAGTCACCCTACAAAAGATAAAGCAGATACGTAACATCACTCAGTAATGAATAGCATTTGCAAACATTTACAAACAGTCAAGCGTATTTTATACTTGTAATGTATAGAAAAAGCAAATGAAAACATTTTTTTTTAATTATCGATTACTTATGCATAGAGATGTAAATGAAAGGTGAAGATAACGAACAGTGACCAATTTCATAACTCCTATAAGGAATACAAAATTGAAAGTTGGACAGACTCCTGGATATACCAAAGGTAGAAGCAGATGCCTAGGCGGAGTAAGCACCCCCGTCGACCGGTCACATCCGCCGTGTGATCGGGTAAACGGAGTAATTAGTATGCTCAACTCTATTTTGTATTGCTTATAGGAGTTATCAGATTGATCACTGTTTGTTATCGTTACCTTTCCAAGAACGGCCCAACAATCGGTAAGTGAATATGAAATGTAGGATGTATATGATAAGAATGTAGAAAAACAAGCACAATGATATACGGAAATACATCTAATTATAATATTAATGCATTAATAGCTTATTGATATACTTTTATTCGGGTAGAAATATAGTCTTTAGTTTCTCACATATTAGAAATGTAGGTACTCAATACGAATATACAGGTTTTATGTTTACATTATACTTATCGTGAAGCTGATCAGATGAACAGGACATAGACTTCGCTTTCGTTGACTGATCAGTGTAGTCCAAAATTGAAAACACAGATCTGAATCCAGGAGGCATTGTGGACGGAAGGGTAGTGGAAAACGTTGGAATGACGGTACCAGGTCCTACTATCTCATCGTAAACACTATAACAATTACCCAAAATTCCATTACACTTTTCGCAAAATACGTTTCTGAAATGGGAACACACTTGAACGTCTGGAAACTTCCGACACGCTCTGTAAACTGCAGTGGGCGTGCTATTGGAATATTTACAGGAATCTATACCATTGGGTTCGAGGTTCGTTGGATTACAGACGAGGCAAAATTTATTTTTATAAACAACATTTTTGTATATTACTTTTGGAAACCTAAAATCCTCCATGACTTCACAGGCAAATTGGACATCAAGGTCAACAGCATTCCATGATCCGTATGAATTACATTTAGACACATACACCTTTGATATAAAGTGCAATCCCTTGCATTTTTCTGCGTTTTGATGAGGTTTAATCTTTAAATCACAGTCATTTATTTGGGCAACGTTGATGAAGCTCTGCATTGAGTTGAAGTATCTGTAATTGATATACGTTTTACACTGAACAATCAATCCCCAAACCGATGTTCCAGATATGATGCTATAGAAGTTTTCAGTCTGCTTTTTATTACACACGTAGCAGAAGATATTTGCGTAGGTTGTGCCGTCACTATACCTATCATTGACAGGAAACAACTGGTAAAAGTCAGACAAATTTCGATTTGTGCACCAGTAGCCTATCTTTTCGTGTTGTTCCACACACCCAGCTACCATTAGGTAGCTCACAAAACTATATTTTGAAGGATTCCTATTGGGATAATATTCATTTACGCATACCCATGGTTGTGTGACCGCAAAATCATCACAACAATCATATCTACAACCGATTTCACAAGAATCCTGTAAAGTGGAGGTGTAATTAGGAAGTAAGCTGGGCGTACATACTCCCGTGCTGTTGAGAGCAAAACTCGTACGAACGAGATTGGAAATATTAATAGGCACAGCACGAACCAATGAAACTATATCTGAGGTGTTGGACGTTCTTATTAGTTGGTCAATGTGTTCTTTAATATGGTCATTCTTGAAATTGAAGTTTATCGTGATGGTCAATGGTTGAAAGAGGCGTCTATCATCAACTTCTTTTGTCTGAATCAAAACTACGTCATTAATGGTTTCAACATTGTTACCTTGATCGCACATTTGGCAGTAGTGATTCTTATACGGAAAACTTGCTTCAATAGATGGCAGTTCTTCACAGGCAGTATAATATACACTAGATCGGTTTTTACAGTCATTCCTTGATCTGCTAGGATCAATGGACGGTGGATTACACATTGCGCAGAATACATTTTTGAACATTCCAATACTGGCATAGTAGCCACTAAGGCAGGCCTGTTCTATTGAGGGATCGTATTGATGCCATGTTCCAAAAATGTTGCAGGAAGATATGATATTTGCCTGTGAAGACCAACAATTTTGAAAGAAAGGACTAGATGGTAAAAACAGAACTTTGCAACGTTTGGTTTCTGCCACCTCCAAGATTTCCTGATATGATGACAAATAGTTGAAATCAGTTGCTTGATGGCATTCGAACATGAGTTCCCACGGTATCAAGTCGGTCACGTTGTTGCAGACAGCACAGTGCTGGTTCTTGTATGTTCTCTTCGTTTCTATGCTACTTACAGGTGGATTCTGCATAAGATCAGATTTTGAACGTCCCCTGTTGCAGTTATCGGCTAATGTAGTATTGGCATCTGTTGGACATGCCTCAATAAGAGAATAAAGCATTTCCGTTTGATCATTGGCAGAGTAAAGCGTTCCTGTTCTGTGATTGTCAATCAACAGCAGATCACTGCACACCATATTGCCATACTTGAAATACAAATCTGGACAGCAGTTTTCGCTTTTGTAACACTGCTCATAGCAAGAGCAGGTACCACACGAGCTGAAACTATTTTCGGTAGCAACTGGAATCCCAATGTGAGTCAGCAGAGATTGATCACACAGGAAGCTTGGTCCACAGTAGAGGGCGCTCTGCAGAACAACGTGGGTCAAATTGAATGGAACAAATTCACTTCCTTTGACGTTATGATTATTCACTGCAGAGGAAATGAGGCACATCGCAACGAAAATATGTTTCATTACAAGCGCCATCTGCAAAAATAGAAATAAAACAGTTTTCAATTTTGATATCCACTCACTACTTCATTTGTTAGACACTTGTTTAATTTAGTCTTATATTGTTTTGATAATATTGATTGATTGTATGTTGTTTAACGTTTCTCTCGAGAATTGTTCGCTGATATTGAGACGCTACCATTGCTGGTGAAGGACTGTAAACTTTAGGCCCATCCATTTGAGACATCTTTATCGTGACAAACCTGCTGTGACACTAGACTGCAGTTTTTGTGGTTTAATCCGAAGGACCACCTATTTAATCGCAAGCAAAGGGTACTAAGGACTTATTGTAACCTGGATACCCACGGGAATGATCATATTCAGCTAACAATGTTAACGTCATGTTATGCAAACATGAATAAGAACATTCATAGCATGGATAACTACGATGAACTCGATTCGTGTGGAACAATAAAATAAATATAAGGACGAAATATCGAATTTTGAACGATTGGGCCCAGAGTAATTTGTAATGTCGATTAATCTGAAATTATTCTCTTCCTTCCAGTTTTAAACCTCTCCTAATATAAACTATTTTAACATATATATAAGGGTCCGTGTTTGCCCAACTCTCTATTTTGTATTGCTTATAGGAGTTATGAGATTGATCACTGTTCGTTATTTTCACCTTTCATATGGCTGTTATGCCAACATGGACGGTCATTGCTTTGATCAAGAAATATGATACTGTGAAAATTAATCGCAAAGGTTTAATTTGTTACAGAAAAATTGATAAATATTTCATCTTTATGTAAAATGTTACCTACTTTTTTCAAAAGCAAACCGTAAAACCTCTTTTCGTCTTGGTCAGTCCTGTTTCAGTCCCTCCTCTCTCTGTTAAGATATGTCTTGGTCAGCTCTATCTCGCCTTGGTCAACTCTATCTCGCCTTGGTCAGCTCTATCTCGCCTTGGTCAGTTCTATCTCGCATTGATCAGTTTTATCTCGCCTTGGTCAGCTTTATCTCGCCTGGGTCAGCTCTATCCCGCCTTGTTAAGTCCCTTTTTCAGTTCTTGCTCGCCTTAGTCAGTCCTCGGGATAAACACTAATGATACTGAGGGGCAAAGGGTTTCAGATTAAGCGTGCAATCGAATGATATATGCTTAAGTTCAATATCACTCCAGATAAATTAATAATAGATGCCTGTCTTTCTACATCCGCTCATATAATCATGCCCAGGGAATCTACTTTTATATCGACATCATTGTGAGTTAACAATTTTTGTTTATTTCATCGTGCCGTGGCTCCTAGGTTTTCACGTTTATTAATTCGTACAGTTGTGCTCTTCTCTCTTGAAGTTTTCCCACCCTCATGTGACATCATAATTTGTGTGTTTTTTATTTTCTTCTAAATCTTTGTGCATAATAAAAATACATGTTTTGGGTGATGTTTCATTCAATGGGTATAATAAAAAGAATTTGTTTAACTAATGATGCTGAAAAAGTTCATATTTTCTATAAGTAATCAATTATCTTTGTTTAAAACTGTTGTCAGGGGCAATAACTCCTATGCTGGTAATGCGAGTTATTGAATGATTTCCCCGATATCCACGCATGAATTATATAAAGTAGCAGTTTTACTGTTCATTTCAAGCAGTTTTGTATTGCATTGTTTATCACGCTGTTTAATGAAATCTTATAAAGGTGGCAACACATATTTTTTTCTTTGGTTATTATAATTGAATTAAACTGTATTGGAAATTAAACAGGTTTCCTACGTTGAACCATTAATTCTGATAGGTCAGATGAGGGTGGAGCTACCTTAATTTTTTTTATATATATGTAAGACTCTAAAGTGCGATGGTCGCTCCAAAGTGCGATGGTCACGCCAAAGTGCGATGGTCTGCGCCAAAGTGCGATGATTTGTTAACATTACGGACGCCAAAGTGCGATGGTCACGCAAAAGTCCGATGGTGCGGAGTTCAGTAACGTTTGTGACGTCACATCATTGTGACGTCATTCTTAACGTCTTTCAAAATGAAACCGAATAAATGCAACACGGACGACAGCAACGGCAAGGTTTACACTGTTGAGGATAGTGAGAACGGCAAAATACATTTGTTGTAGAACTATTTACTTCGCCCAAACATTCTTTAATTCATGATAATTTATTACTTGTGACGTACACGTAATAAAATCCTGGGGATATGCGATAATGCAAAACATTCTTTACGATTTCGCGCTGGAAATTTATTAAGACGACAACTAGATGGTAACGAAATAAGTTAAACTTCTTATTTTTTATGCATGGATTTTGCACTGATATTTTAGTGAAACAACACACGGTTGGTACAGTCTGTACCAAAACACTGTGTCGTTTACAAAATCCAATGGATTTCGGCGTGTCACACCATCGCACTTTGGCGTGTCAGACCATCGCACTTTGGCGCATGAGTTTGAACCATCGCACTTTGGCGTGTCACACCATCGGGGTTTGGCGCAGCCCATCGGGGTTTGGCATGACCATTGCACTTTGGAGTCCCATCGCACTTTGGAGTCTTACATATATAAAACTTAATCCCATTTCTTATAAATCGATAGATAACACTTATTAATAAACAAGTGAAATCACGTGACAATAGCCCCTCGACGTGCTTCGCAGAAATCCGCTGTTTACGCGATTATCTGAAAGGTTTATGCCGATTTTATTTCCATATTGATTGTACCTATGGTACTCATTAATTTTGTGTAAATCATTGAAATACTCAGTAGTCAAATTTAGATTGGATAGTCCGGCACTGTCCATTAGTACTCAGATATTTGGAAATCCCTGCTGGACTCTTTTACGTCAGCATCTCAAATACGAAAACAAAATTCCATTAGATTAATTACTTTTTAAAAATAAAGTACATACAGGTGTGTACAGGTATATTACAGATACATATACTTAGGATGCTACATGCAGTTATACCTTTATTGGAAACATTACCTAAGAAATAGGTTTTTAATGCATGAGGGTATGAACTGTAACGCGTTACACCGGTATAATTTGTGAAGCGCTTTAAGAATTATGCCGGCATGAAGCTGTACAGATCTTACCTTAATATATTTTCAAAAATTAAGATCATCTCTTATATTTTTGAAATCATATACAGCTGTTTCTTCACTAAGATGGAACAAAGGAATTATTCATATATTGTGATCAGTCATCCAAAGCATTGCTTTCTTAAATCACATTCTGCATTTACGTGCAAGTACTCAGAAGTTGATATTAAAGAGATGCTTGGGTTCGTCACCGACATCTTCGCAGTATTTGGTGATCAGATCTTCCAAACGTCTGTTGGAAATCCCATGGGCACGATTTTTGCTCTTTTACTAGCTGACCTGCTTACGGGCAGAATTTATCCAAATGCTTAAAATAGATAAAAAGAAAAAAATCTCTTGTTGTGGCTTTTAACTCTCGACATTTAGATATGTCGATGATGTTTTATCTATTAACAATATTCATTTTCATTCATACACATGTATGTGTATCAATTATATATATCTCAATGAACTCAAAATAGAACACAGAGTCCTCCAAATCTATTTCATATTTACATGTGCATTCAGTTATTTCATTGAACATACATTTGTAGATGTTAACGGCAAACTAACTTTATGACAAACAGAATGACTTCAGCTTCTCCATCGTCAAGATCTCATATTTATGTTACAATGTTCTATTAATATCTCTTGTTTATGTCTCTCAACTGATTCGATACGCAAGAGCATGTTCTGCGTATGATCAGTTTTCAAATTGAAGCAGGCTACTGATAAATAAGCTAATATTAAAGGAGGTTCAACAGTCTCGTTTAAAGTCAGCATTTCGCAAATTCTATGGTCATTATAACGATCTAATTTACCAATAGAACCTGTCATTGGGTTAAATGCTGTCTGACGCGTTTCATATCAATGGTAATGCCGTTCTTGTCACATTGATTTTGACTACGCATTACTCCGTTTACCTGATCAAGATATAGGGCTAACAGCGGGTATGGCCGGTCCACAGGGGATGCTTGATGTTTATTCATACTAGGCACCTGCTCCCAACTCCTGTATGTCCAGGGGTCCGTGTTTGCCGTGTTTGCCGTATGTTGTGACCGGTAAGAAATTATGATAAATATAAATAAACACCAGCAGAAAGAATAAAAACTATTTTGATATAGGAATAGAAAGGAAACATAATAAGGTCAATGAGCACCACGTATAGAGCAACCTTTGCGTTACATGTACATCACCCCCAGTTTGCGATAGTCAATCCCAGCCACCATCACAAACATCCATCCCATGAGCTTTGTAGAAAACAGATATTATATTGGTCTTTAGCTCTATGCTTTTTCATTTGAAAAATAACAATTGTTAATCATGGGCCCGGTATAATTTGAATTCTCTGGGGAAAATTGCATGAAGCGTGTGACGGTACATATTATCTTCAGCGATATGTATACGTGTATACAGATACGTACCCGTATGGTAAACATTGTCGTCCGTCGGCACATAGTATCTCCGACAACAAATTGTGATGGGACGAAGTGCATACTGTCCACGTAGGCAATAGTCCATAGGAATATATTGTCTCCGGCCGCAATAAATGGAAAACTGGGGACACAATAACGATAGCGGTATCTATATAGCTGTGGTTGGATTCTGACATGCTTCATGCCAACAAATATTTGGAATTCTTGTGCGATTCCAATACTATTTTTAATGGAGGCCGTGGTCGCCCTTTCGTCAATATCATTAAATGAGTGCATGTTTGACTCGTTTCATTTCATCTACTTGATAGCGTAAAGATAAACAATTTAACATCTGTGTAATATGGAAATGAATGTATCCTTTGTTTTCATTTTCGTAGTATCATGCAGGTACCATAGAACTATCAAGTTCTTTCTCTTTCTCACGTGTACTCGCTATATTGCGTAACCAGAACAAAATGATGTTTAATCCTTTAAAAAGGATCTATAATGTTCTTAATCAAGAGAAAAAGGATACATACGATTGTGTTATATAGTCTAGATGTGTAAAACAAATTTAAACTTATTTCAATAAGTCTTATTCATGCTCGAAATATGTGGATCAATACCTGATGCAGCAAATGTACATTTAAATAATTGTAAGTGTGTCGGGTAGATATTGTCGCTGTATACACACATCATCGCCGACGGCAATATGCATAGAAAAAGCTGATCTGGACGAAATACGTGCCAATGGACGATAACGTGTGTTAAAGAGGCATTAGCTGTGAAAGTGATGGCAAACCAATTTTTTTCAAAATCTCTCAATGGCATGGGAATATACATTAATGGCTAATAAAAACTTTTATTTGAACAAAAACAAGAGAAACCTAATAAAACTACGTTAGATAACTGTGTTTACTGTAAAAAAAATATTCAAGGAAGAAATATTGTCTTGCAACAAAACAATTACATAATCATGTGTCTGCATTGATGGTAGAAAGTGTTTAGAATTAATTAATACTGGTGTTATTGCTGAAATATATCAGATGGGGCTAACTTTAATGGAATTCAGTTTTTGGTGGTATGTACATGTCGCCGTCGACAATATGTACCGTCACAGAATGGAACCGACTTTCGTACGAAAAATAAAATCTGGCTCTTCTCCTGCATTCGTTCGAATGGTAGCATCGTCAACATTTTACAATCCATGCAATTATTCAAACTAGAACACAAATCTCGAAAAAATTCTTATTTCATCGAACAAATTATTTGACATTCATATCTGTACACATTTAAACGTACACATTTGCATTCACATTAACTACATACTACGAGATACATGAACACTGATTATATTTTACAAGTTTCAGATAAAGGTTAATTTTACAGGGAACACTAAACAAGGCATTTCCTATCAAAGTTCCCTTTGCAAGAGTTTTTAAAAACCGTTTTGTATTCCATCTTAAAGTTTTTGCTAAAAATAGGAGATTGAAATTAAAGTAAAGTTGATCACTATGTTGACAACACTGAAACTGGGACCCATGACCATTATATTCACAGCATTCCCATCATATACCTCTGGCATAGAGTAGTTTTATACTTCTCTATGAGGTTTATACAATAAAATGACTATACGCCCTTCAGCATAAAACACGCTACCTACATGTAGGCTATAGCTCAAGGGCGGTTAGTTATATTAACATTCGAATCCTTCATGACCAGCTTTTGTAGTAATTTGCAAGCCCGTTCCAAGCGTCTTTATAATGTTGATTGATTATCGTCTGCCAGGAATGGCGGAGACAAGACAATGGACCAGACTTGTTTTATAATATAATAAGACACTTGTTAATATTTATTTGGGCAATAATCGTGTTTTCAGTCCCTTTGTAAGACCTGCTGACCTCAGGTTAAAGCCCTCAGCCAACAAAATGACCATTGGCCGCCCTCACCGGTCGCGGTAATTCAGTGGCAGAGCGTTCGCTTCGTAACCGGGAGGTCGTGAGTTCAAGTCCCGCTTGTGCAATGACCACGCCAACCCCAAGACAATAATATAGGTAGTGATTGCTCCTTCGCTAAACGCTCAGCATTTAGAAGTTAGAATCACGGGTCTTTCGAATATATACGGCAGGCGTTGGCACGTTAATGAATCCTCACTGCTACGGCCCTGAGCGATAAGCATGAGTCTTTTGTGGTACTTCACCTAGCTGGTGAAGTCTCCATAGGAGTGCAAAATTCTCAACGAGACGTAAAAACAACGACAGACAAATATTGCCCGCCCTCATACTTGTACCCATTTAATAACTGTGAACGGTATACATCAATTTCTATATGGCAACTATCTCAGAAATAATTTAAATCGGCGCATAAAGTCGGATTCTTGCCTACCTACTAAATAACTGAATAAGGTATTGATGACGTTGTTGTTACTTGGAATAGTTATACAATCAATAAGTGACACTTGACAACTGCCATAGACCGAATTCTTGTTGATTTTTTCGCCGATGAGGATGAAGGAGCCAAATTGTAATACATTATGAACACTATATTAAAATTTTCTATCTTTCAAACAAAAAATCAACAACAAG
>NC_079170.1:78666508-78723539 GCF_947568905.1 Ostrea edulis
TTTACATTAATGACTATTAAAGATTTATTGTGTACAAAAAGAAGAGAAACTCGAAATAAACTACATGTATGTTAAACTTTTAGTGTTAAGAAATATATAAGGATGAATTACTGTCTAGCAAGTCAATAATTATCTAATCACCAAAATATATTCACGTGCCTGCTTTGAGGTTAAAAAGTGTTTGAAATTATTAATTACTGGTGTTATTACTGAAATATATAAGATGGGGCAATTTCCATTGAATTCAAGTTAAGCTCTTCCGGTACATACACTTGTATATAGTTAAGAATCGACTTTATCGTTCAGTACCTGTTTAGGGGTAGGATGAGATGAGATGAGATGGGGGCGGGCGGGGGGGTTGCCTGTACATGGGGTAGGGTGAGATGAGGGTGGGAGTTGTGCCTGTACATGGGGTAGGGTAGCTGCAATAATGTAGCCCTATCTGATTTCTTTATTCTGACGTTTTCGGGATAGGGCTACAATTCCATAGGATCTCCGTAATGGTGCAAAATAATTTTATGAATGACCGATGATAAGCTCCGTGTTTTAGCCCCAAATGTTGTTTACACCAAAAGGAGTACCAACTTGTTGCTCTGGCATGTCTGATAAAGGTGTTTTTCATTAAATATCATGTACAGCATGCAAAATTTTTCGTCTGCTCCGCCATGGTTGTTATCGCGAGATCTTGTAGGTGGATCTACTGAGAAACCTAAACATTGATCATCAGCACGAAAATGTAGTTACTCAAGCCATTTCGACAAAGAAAGGAAAACCATATGGTTGAAAAAAGAATTAACACTCCGCTGTTCGCTTTTTAACTTAATATCAAATTCAAACCTTTTCAATACCGACGAAATAGCTTTCTCCTCCGTACTCGTACTTTGATGTAAATAATATTTGATATGGCATATGCAAATACATGTAACTTGACAATCGGAAGTTGAAACTTCAGTACATCAAACATGGCGCACAAATATGAAACGAGAAAAGGGAATTTATCGAAATTATTGAGAACGGTAGAGTAGGACCTCACAAATCGTAAGCTGCAAGTTGTAAATTTAGATATTGACACAGAAACATAAAATATCATTTTATTTACATAAAGAAGTCAGCAAATGTATAGAATGATCGAAAATGTTGCGGGAGTGAATCAGTCCCGCATTTGCACCATTACGGAGATCCTAAGGAGTTGTACATAGCATAGAGATTTTTTGTTGAATATAATCCTAGGGACTGTCTGTTGTATATAATTCTAGAGATTGCCCGTTGTATATAATTCTAGAGACTGCACGTTGTATATAATTCTAGGGATTGTTCGTTGTATATTATTCTGAAGATTGACCGTTGTATATAATTCTAGAGATTGGCCGTTGTATTTAATTCTAGAGATTGTCCGTTGTATATAATTCTATTGATTGTTCGTTGTAAATAATTATAAAGATTGTCCGTTGTATATAATTCTAGAGATTGTCCGTTGTATTTTATTCTAAAGATTGTCCGTTGTATATAATTTTAGAGATTGTCCGTTGTATATAATTCTAGAGATCGTCCGTTATATATAATTCTAGAGATTGTCCGTTGTATATAATACTAAAGATTGTCCGTTGTGTATATTTCTAGAGATTGCCCGTTGTATATAAATCTAGAGATTGCCCGTTGTATATAATTCTAGGGATTGTTCGTTGTATATAATTCTAGAGATTTTTTGTTGAATATAATCCTAGGGACTGTCTGTTGTATATAATTCTAGAGATTGCCCGTTGTATATAATTCTAGGGATTGTTCGTTGTATATAATTATAAAGATGGTCCGTTGTATATAATTCTAGAGATTGACTGTTGTATATAATTATAAAGATTGTCCGTTGTATATAATTCTAGAGATTGACTGTTGTATATAATTATAAAGATTGTCCGTTGTATATAATTCTAGAGACTGTCCGTTGTATATAATTCTATAGATTGTCCGTTGTATATAATTATAAAGATTGTCCGTTGTATATAATTCTAGGGATTGTTCGTTGTATATAATTATAAAGATGGTCCGTTGTATATAATTCTAGAGATTGACTGTTGTATATAATACTAGAGATTGTCCGTTGTATATAATTATAAAGATTGTCCGTTGTATATAATTCTAGGGATTGTTCGTTGTATATAATTATAAAGATGGTCCGTTGTATATATTTCTAGAGACTGTCTGTTGTGTATAATTCTAGAGATTGTCCTTTGTATGTAATTCTAGAGATTTTCTGTTGTATATAATTCTAGAGATTGTCCTTTGTATGTAATTCTAGAGATTTTCTGTTGTATATAATTCTAGAGATTGTCCGTTGTATATAATTCTAGAGATTGTCAGTTGTATATAATTCTAGAGATTGTCAGTTGTATATAATTCTAGAGATTTTCTGTTGTATATAATACTAGAGACTGTCCGTTGTATATAATTCTAGAGATTGTCCGTTGTATATAATTCTAGAGATTGTCCGTTGTATATAAATCTAGAGATTGTCCGTTGTATATAAATCTAGAGATTGTCCGTTGTATATAGTTCTAGAGATAGTCTGTTGTATATAATTCTAGAGATTGTTACATTATATACAATGTATATAATTCTATCGAGATTGTCGAGTTAATTATACTTTTTGGAAACAGAACTGAATATTATTCTAGGGATTGTCATGTTACATTTATACGTGTATATAATTCTAGGGATAGTCGCGTTAAATATAATTCTAGAGGATATAATAAAATATCATCCTACTTTTCCAAAAGTAAATTCTGATTACTAGTAGCGTAAAGAGAAAACTAAATTAACGTCAGACGAAAAAAAAAATCCCTGGTTATCTATTACATCAAATGACATGGTGAAATTAAAACTTGTTTATTGCGATAGTGTGAATAAAATCAATACATGTGCAATGGTTTTCAATGAAAAACATATTAGTTACATTCTGTATTTAGTAAGCGTTTTAGTATAGATAATTAAATCATTTAAATAGGCGTGTAGCCTATGGAATCCCAGAAGTCGCAATACTCCTTCCGGTAGGAGCTTTTCACAGAATTTGACGGGGTTGCAAAAAACATCTGAGGCCACAATGAGTCAGACTTATACTGCAGCCATTCAAGGGCCACCGGCGTTCCTCGGTTGGGATCTCCTGTCTTGGCAAAATTTGACCAATAAGATATCAAAGAATCCGATAACTTCAATTCGGCAGGCGTTATAGTAAAATTCCCAAGTTTGGTTGACTGAAAAACGAACGGAATTTCTGAGCCGTGACAAACATGCCCATCACAAAATGTAAATTTACCCCAACCCGGGAAGGAGAAGGCGTGGTCATATACATATGTCCATACGCGTCCGCCATTTTGTTTTATGACGTTTTGTGTGAAGTTTCTGGTGCCGCAGGTGAAGATGAAATCTGTGGCGGGAACCTGAAGTTGGTCTCTTTGATCTGGAGACACCGTTGGAGGATACATCTCCAAAACGTTTAATATATCCCGAGGGAACGTCAACGACAGAGCGAGGCCATACTCCAGAGCTGACAGAGACTGATTGTAAGCTTCGTAAATAAATATCCGAGTTTCCTCTGTTAAAGTTCCCATCATCAATGGTTTATTTATGACAAAGCCCTTTCGGAAGGCTTCTAAAGGCTGTGATGGAACAACAACGCCATCAACATATGGAACCCACGGCTCGAAAAATTCCAGCAACTTTATTGAAGAAGGGTACTTGCGGATGAGCAGTTGTGCTTCAGCAATGTCATCGGCACTGTACTTATTCAAACAATCAATATCCTTAGTGGAACAGTTCAACTGATCAAACAGCATGTTGCTGATAAACAGCATCTCTTCTTCTGTTTTGAATGGTATAGTCAGTGGGGCACTCTCCACTATTGCTCTGTGGAAGTACTGAGAACTCTCATTGGACATCAAATGGACGATTGTAGACTGTGCTCCCGCACTCTGACCAAACAGGGTGACCTAGAGGAAGATGTCTTATATTTTACAAATAGTCCATCAAACAATGGATTGACTTGTAGTAATTAGTGAGTTAGCAAAACGTGTAATTTTTAGAAGCTATCTTATTGGTAAATTTGTAACGATCTGGTATGGAATTTCATTCATGTAATTATATGCTAATAAACAGTGTCCCTGTCCCAACACACGTATGAAATAATTTTAATATTCTACCATATTCGGATTTCCACCGAAAGCCTTTATGTTTTCCTTGATCCAGACCAAGGCTTGTCTCTGGTCCAGTATAGCGAAGTTACTGGTGGCTCGTTTGTCTTTTGTCAGCAAGAATCCGAGTGCTCCTAGAAGATGAAGGAAATAGTCCCACAAATTCCTAAACCCTTTTGTCCATCCCGTGACATGCTTATAAATTGTTCAAATAGCTAGCAAATCATAGTTGTTTATCATATTGTATACAAATTAATGTTTACACATAAAGAAGTAGAATGAGTTTTTGTTTTTATCGCCGGGGTTGTACTTGAGATAATGTAGCTCTTGAGTAAATCATACGATCTGTTGTACCACGAGTAAAAGCTATAAGATCTGTTGTACCACGAGTAAATAGTTGTACGATCTGTTGTAGCGCAGGTGAATAGTTGTACGATATGTTGTAGTGCGGGTAAATATAGCTGTATAAGGTGTGTTGTGCTGCGGGTAAATAGTTGTAAGGTTGGTTATATCGTGGATAAATAGTTGTTAGATCTGTTGTAGCGCGGTTAAATAGTTGTAAGATTTATTGCACCGCAGGTAAATAGTTTTAAGATTCGTTGTACCGCGGGTAAATAGTTATAAGATTTTATGTACCGCGGGTAAATAGTTATAAGATTTTATGTACCGCGGGTAAATAGTTATAAGATTTTATGTAGCGCGGGTAAATAGTTATATAGGATTTTATGTAGCGCGGGTAAATAGTTATAAGATTTTATGTAGCACGGGTAAATAGTTCTAACACTATTTTCTACAGATTCACGATATATACATATGCATTATTCTTAGAATTTAGATTGCTGTTTTTTATTTACTATTATTATAATTCAAATTCGTGAATAGTGAAATTTAGACGGCAGTGGATATAACATAGTCATAATATCTCTACAGAATGGAAATAAAAAAGTAAATTCAAAACTAGCGTTAATTCTAGTATAAAAAGATAATATTTACATATATATAATTATATACTGTATGTATGATAGTAAGCAAGGATGGCTGTTTACTACTCAGTCAGAATTAAAGTAACTAACTTCCCCAAAACCCTTACAGTTACTCCGTACCTAATCTATAGTCCATGGTAACCACGATGACTTGGCCTCTGTATGCCAATTCTTCTGCATCAAACAAGAGCGAGTCGGCACTCATGTGAACAAAATTCCCGCCATGGATGTACAACATCACAGGAAATGACGTAGTAGCGTTAGCACTCAATGGTGTCCATATGTACAGGTAGAGACAATCTTCTGCAGTCTGAAAAACCCAACCAATTAACTTAACCATGCTGGCCATATGCTAGAAGAGCTATGAGATTATCTGTTTTCCGATGGACACGAATTTGTAATCCCCCTTTTTTTTTCTTTTTAAATTTTGCTGACCTGTTTTATATTCTTAAAAGGCAGATTTTTTATTTAAACTTCTACATGAGAAGAAAAAACCTCTAACTGTGGCCTTGAACTCGCCATTTAAATAAATCTGCTGTCTGACGTGTTTCATACCAATTGTTAGGTTGTTCTTGGCACTCTGATTTTGACTACGCATAACTCCACTTTACTGATCAAGATGTAGGGCTCACGACGGGTGTGACCGGTCGCCAGGGGATGCTTACTCCTCTTAGGCACCTGATCCCACCTTTGGTGTATCCAGGAGTCCGTGTTTGACCAACTCCCTATTTTGTATTGCTTATAGGAGTTATGAAATTGATTACTGTTCGTTATATTCACCTTCCATCGACGATAATCTATTTATCAACAATAATCATTTCCATTCACATATCGATTCAATACATGTATATTCCAGTGAACTCGAAATAAAAGACACCATAGTCTTTCACATATACTTCATACTTAAATATTTTATTGAGCACAAATGCTAAGAGCAAACTAGCAAGTCAACTTTATGTGACAAACGGGGTGGCTTGAGATTCTCCATCGTCAACTTCCCATATTTATGTATTCCATTATCACCTGCATATGGTGTTTATGTCTCTCAACTAATTAGTAGAGCAACGGAATCGATAGAGATGGGGTACACTTTACATATCTGATGTGGCCTGCAGGAGCTTTTCGCCATCAAAGAGAATTTTTTAAAAATACTCCCATTATGTTGATTAAATATGATGAGAAATTTTTACAATCTTTCAGGAACTGGTATCACCTGTTTCGGACAGACGAGGACCGGGTTCATGGTCTCGCAGCCTTTTTGCGGACAACCTGGCTTGACCTTGGTCGCATCGTAGACCTTTGGAGACCAAGTAGCTGCAGGAACCGGGTTCTTCCATCTGTAATATTTCCATTATTATCAATCATAACTTAAATATGGAACGATCTCATGTGTATAGGAAATGTTGTATCGGTAATGTTGTATCGGTAATGTTGTATCGGTAATGTTGTATAGGTAATGTTGTATCGGTAATGTTGTATAGGTAATGTTGTATTGGTAATGTTGTATTGGTAATGTTGTATAGGTAATGTTGTATCGGTAATGTTGTATTGGGGGTAATGTTGTATTGGTAATGTTGTATCGGTAATGTTGTATCGGTAATGTTGTATCGGTAATATCGGTAATGTTGTATTGGTAATGTTGTATCGGTAATGTTGTATTGGGGGTAATGTTGTATCGGTAATGTTGTATCGGTAATGTTGTATCGGTAATGTTGTATTGGTAATATCGGTGATGTTGTATAGGTAATGTTGTATAGGTAATGTTGTGTCGGTAATGTTGTATCGGTAATGTTGTATCGGTAATGTTGTATTGGTAATGTTGTATCGGTAATGTTGTATTGGTAATGTTGTATCGGTAATGTTGTATAGGTAATGTTGTGTCGGTAATGTTGTATCGGTAATGTTGTATCGGTAATGTTGTATTGGTAATGTTGTATTGGTAATGTTGTATAGGTAATGTTGTATAGGTAATGTTGTGTCGGTAATGTTGTATCGGTAATGTTGTATCGGTAATGTTGTATTGGTAATGTTGTATTGGTAATGTTGTATCGGTAATGTTGTATTGGTAATATCGGTGATGTTGTATAGGTAATGTTGTATAGGTAATGTTGTGTCGGTAATGTTGTATCGGTATAATGTTTTATCGGTGATGTTGTATAGGTAATGTTGTATAGGTAATGTTGTATCGGTAATGTTGTATCGGTGATGTTGTATCGGTAACGTTGTATCGGTAACGTTGTATCGGTGATGTTGTATCGGTAATGTTGTATCGGTAACGTTGTATCGGTGATGTTGTATCGGTGATGTTGTATCGGTAATGTTGTATTAGTAATGTTGTATCGGTAATGTTGTATCGGTAATGTTGTATCGGTAATGTTGTATAGGTAATGTTGTATAGGTAATGTTTTATAGGTAATGTTGTATAGGTAATGTTGTATAGGTAATGTTGTATTGGTAATGTTGTATAGGTAATGTTGTATAGGTAATGTTGTATTGGTAATGTTGTATCGGTGATGTTGTATCGGTAATGTTGTATCGGTAATGTTGTATCGGTAATGTTGTATTGGTAATGTTGTATCGGTTCATTGTAATGTTGTATCGGTAATGTTGTATCGGTAATGTTGTATTGGTAATGTTGTATCGGTTCATTGTAATGTTGTATCGGTAATGTTGTATCGGTAATGTTGTATTGGTAATGTTGTATCGGTTCATTGTAATGTTGTATCGGTAATGTTGTATAGGTAATGTTGTATCGGTGATGTTGTATCGGTGATGTTGTATAGGTAATGTTGTACCGGTAATGTTGTATAGGTAATGTTGTATAGGTAATGTTGTATAGGTAATGTTGTATCGGTGATGTTGTATAGGAAATGTTGTATCGGTAATGTTGTATCGGTAATGTTGAGATGCAAGGTTTGGCAACAACTCGGTGTGCATTCTTTTGACACACAGTAGAGTGAGCGTCCCGATTTTGTTTTTGTGTCAAGGTTAGTTTCAAGGTCAAGGTTACTTCAAGGTAACAGTCTCTTCACATTAAACATATCTTTATTCATGTATGAATTGTATAATATACCAGTGATTTTTATTTTTACAAATTTTTCACTTGTATGTATTTACACAAAAACGGCAGTGTTTGCAAGGACCCCATTGGAAATGAGTAGTTGAGCGTTCATGGGTTACCTACCCTTAGGTGCAAATCAATGCAACGATACTGAGATAATCATCATAATTATGTTTATTTAATTGAAACTTCTAGTTTATATCGCATAATATTTTACGATCATACTAGAAATGGATACATGTGCTTATATTTCATTGTTCTTGTCAGTTAATGAGCTATTTATAACACCCTGCGTCATAGATTGATGTTTAACCTGAATAAATCCGTAGATACTATTAATAGCTCTAAAAATTCATTGTTATTTCGGATTTCAAACATTTCGGTTGAGAGACATTATTTGTCGAAATGCGCATCTGGTGCATCAACATTGGTACCGTATAAGTTTTACATTTATTTGATTGATTGATTGTTGTTTTCCGCCACATTCAACAATTTTTCAGTGATCTGTGGAGGCGCCCAGGTTTTATTGGTGGAAGAGAGAACCCAGATACAATGTACCTGGGAAGAGACCACCGACCTTCTGAAGGTAAACTGGGAAACTTTCTAACTTACCGGCGCGAGCGAGATTCGAACCCGCGCTGACAAAGGTGAGAGACCGTATGATTTTCAGCGCGATGCTCTAACCACTCGGCCACGGTGGTCCTATATGCATTTAAAGAAGGAATAGCATGTCGTTATACAGTGTAATGGTTCGTAACATCCTTCTGAAACAGGAATGGAAATATAAGTATCAGCAATACTTTCATATTCCTTTCAAATTTAGTTACCTAGCTGGGTAGCAAAGTAGCTCAATATGAGTGAAAACTTCTCGACAAGAAGTAAAACAATTAATCCCTGATGTTTTATTTAACCTCGCGAGACTTCAGGCTAAACTGGTTCTCTATTCGATATCAAGACTGGTAGACTCGTATAGAAAGTATCTTAGTGTTAGTATTTATGTATATGTAGGGATTCAGTTTTATTTTATAAATGGCAGTGGGTTTTTTTTTTTTTCTTTTTCTTTTAGATTTGGTATAAGTTTTTCTTTTTCAAATCAGGGGCGTAGCTTCGTTAGGCTCAAGTAGGCACGTGCCTACACATTTTTTCCTTTTATTTTCAAAACGCATTTTTGTCCATAAATGTTTGCAAAATAAACATTTATATATTTCTAGTATTTAAAATCGGATATAAAATTATTCTGTCGGACCTTTTCTTTTGATAATGTATTCTACATAATGTTTATATATTTTTTCTAAATTTTGGTGATCACAATGACTCGCTCTCGAAAAACAGTTTAAATTTTCCAAAAATTGTGCAATATTTAATGTCTATTGCAATCATTTTGATGCTCAGAGTAGTGCAAACGAGTCCCAATATTTCAAAAATTTTCTCGGGGTATCCCGTGGGGATCCGGGTTAGAATAGGTCCTCAATACCCCCTTGCTTGTCGTAAGAGGCGACTAAATGGGACGGTCCTTCGGATGAGACCGCAAAAACTGATTTCCCATGTCACAGTAGGTGTGGCACGATAAAGATCCCTCCCTGCTCAAAGGCCATAAGAGCCGAGCATAGGCCTAAATTTTGCAGCCCTTCACCGGCAGTGGTGACGTCTCTATATGAGTGAAATATTCTCGAGAGGGACGTTAAACAATATTTAATCAATCGGGGGTGACCCACGACCCCCACCCCTAGCGAGAGGGAGCCACCCCTCCTGTACCTACCCCCACGACACTTCGCGTTTCATCACATGTGCCTACACATTGAAACAGTCCTAGCTACGCCCCTGCAAATTTATAATTGAAAATATATTGTTTATTTAATGTTTGATCTTTAAGGAAAGCATTGTCACAAATGATAGCTATCTCAACTTTGACACCTATATGTATTTCCTGTTCTACGGTGGCAGTGGATACTGGTTTCTACAAATTATCAAATTTATGGTCAGATCTTTGGATTGTGTTTGTTTGATTTTGTTATGCTTGTTTCTCACTCATTTTATATTACCTCTGTCATAGAGCTTGTTCCTAAAGAGAGTGTTGCACCGAAGCGGGAATTTTCTCTAATATACTCTTATTGCGTATTTGCCATTTAAATACATGTAGGATTCCCCAGTACTAAGGGCAAGCCTAATACATTTTATGTGTCAATACATTAATACCTTTAGTATAAACATAAATAATTTTAAAATCGTGAAAATTAAATTGTGGGTTTTTTTCTCTTCTGGGTATCAGAAACAATGTATACGGTTACATGTTACGGGTGTATCAAATATTTAGTATTCTATACTACTGCAGTCTTATACTCGTATGTAGCTGCAGAACTGTAGCTCTCTGAAAAAATATTTTGACATAACAGATATTTTTTCAGAGAGCTACAGTTCTGCAGCTAACTCGTATGTATTATTTTCTCCAACCAACAGTTAGCAACTGTACATGACTGACCACAAACAAAATATGGGCAGTTTAATACACATTAATACAGTTCAAGAATATTATATGTAGATGCATATGCACTTGAAAACATTAATTCACCATAGCAATATGCCACTGGAATACATAACATCTTATCCACTCAAACTGTTTAACGGTTATTTACCTGGTTTAGCCTTAAAGTATTTCTTTCAGGGCGTTGCAAAGTTCACAACGTTTTTTCGTGAAAAACTTATTATCAAAAATGTTTGAATCAACACATAAGTTCCAATTCGTTTGATCATATATTTGAATGACTTAATTTTATCGATCTTTCATGCAACACCTCTAGGAAAATTAATATGAAACGTGCAACACCTTCTTTTTAACTTTCTTTTGTTTATTTCACAAGTCAATTTGATATTCAAATAGGCGGATCTGACAAAGTTGAAACATGTGTGAGTTTAGAATATTTATTCACACTGTTAAGAAGCTTTTATTATTCGGTTTGTACATTGGAAGGTGTCGCACGTCTCATGTTAATTTCCCTAAAGGTGTTGCGAGAGATATCGATAAAATAAAGATATTCAAATAGATGATAAAATCAATTGGAACTTCTGACTTGATTCAAACATTTTTGAAAATAAGTTTAAAAGACGTGTATTAACAATAATTAACTAACATAATTTCAGTTTAAATCAAGCTATAAGCGATTTATTGCCATTTATCATTATTTAGATAAATGCCTTTAATCTATGGGCAGGCGCGACAACTCCTGCAACCTTGTTCCTGAATTCCAAACGTTTCGGATTTAGCATGAACATGTTCTTCGAGTTTTCCACTAAAAAAACTGTCGCTTTAAAATTTTGTTTCACGAGGGCATTTTTTGTTGTTGTAAATTTCAAAAAATCGAAACGATTTCACTGATATCATTTTCAACTTCACCTGTACCACTGTCATGATCGTGTGCGGGATTGGACAAAACAAGATGGCAGGCGGCATTTCCAAACAAAGGTAGGCTCTTAAAACTCTCCATTTTACAGATTTATTAGACGACGAATTTATGAATTTAAAACACTGCCTGGCCCGGGAGGCATCATTAAATTGATTGGTTGTTGGAATTCTTACTCATGTACACGTACAACTCTAAATTCATTGATCAAAGTTGACGATGTTGCCTCGATAGAATTCGAAGCGGGCGAAGATGTTTCTAATCATGTTTTCATGCATTTTAAGAAAGATAATTTCGGTAAAATAGACTGTGCACATATCTTTTGATGAAAACTTGAACCAGTGTATACTATTTGTCCTTTAAATTGCCTTGGTTAGATAGATATCATGACTTGAACATTTGCTAATGTGCAGGATTGGACTATGGTCGTTTCTACGATAAACGTGCCGGATTGGACCTCAATTTTGGTTCAGGATTGGACCCTCTTTTTATCTTTATTTTCAAAATCCTTTATATTTTCGAATCTCAACTTCACTTTATCATATTTTAGTTTGATTAATGTAGCTTATTAGATTCTCAGACATTTCCAACATGACCATGTTGTGTTTTGAATTTTGTTTTACTGTTATCAAATTACATCGTCGTTTAAGTTCCCAACGACGACAATTGCTACTGTAAAAATATCCTTTCGCTATCTCCTTCAAATTGAACCAATTTAGCAGATCTATACATGAATCATCAATCTTTGCTTACGACAGATGTAACGTTGACTGTTCGTATCCAGGATATATAAGGCCATTTTGACCTATAAAACACGTGAGAAATTATCATCATTTTATAATCCTCCGTACCAATATAAATTCTACGTTTCCTGAATTCAATTAACCCGCTTACATATTCCCTAATTCCAAACTCTTATATAGATTTTCTCCTTTGTTTCAGGTATCAAGCCCTAGAACTTCATTCCATGAGATGGGTACACTTCGAATGTGCGAAATTTGTGACGAGGAATTCAAGACCAATTCTGAATTGCGTAGGCATGTAAAAAGGAAACATCAATCAGAGAAATTGTCTTCGTTTGTGACCAGTGCAACACACGCTTTTGCACATTATAAAAGAAATATGAAGTAAAAAAAATACATTGTTTTCTGAATACACGAAGTGCATACATATACCATGGCAGCCGTTTTATATATCCGTTTATGTACATTATGAAACGGTTATTTTTACGGTATTATGCTTTGTTTCACAGAGATACTACTAATCTTTTACATTGCATTTTACACATGTTGATTTGTCATTTCATTGAACCAGAAGTGTTCTTAAGTTTTACTTTTTATTAAATATATTTCAATGTTATTGCGTTTGTATTGAACTGATAACAACTAGTGAAAGAGTAACCTCTCATCTGAGCAGCAAATATTGAAGAAGAAAAAACACCATGGACAAAACTGCTTTTCATTTAGGTTCATATTTCAGCTACAGGAGTGATATTGCGAATTTCTGAGAAAATATCCTTTTTATTTGCTTCATCAGTATATGCACTATAAGGTTGGATTCAATGTAATTACAAGAAACGAAAGGTTTTGAAATACAAAAATGCTGATATTTGCTACATTCCAACAAACCGACATATGCACTCAAGATTATTAGAATTAAAATGATAGGGAAATTTTTCAAAAGATAATAAATCCCGCTTTAACAATCAAAACTGGTTCCAGCAGAAGCATACATATGAAAGGCACAAGTGCATGTGGACAGATGATTAAATATTGAAAACATGAACACCTCAACATCTTATATTATTGTCTTTATTGTCATTGAACAGCTTTGTGAAATGTAAACCATCATGCCTGAAGAGATTATTATACATGTACGTCAAACCATGCTCAGTTTTAATAATTCCATGCAGATATCACAAATGTTAAGTGGTTGGGAATTCGAACATGGTCTACATGTATGCTTACTCCTCCTAGGCGCCTGATCCCACCTCTGGTGTGTCCAGGGGTCCGTGTTTGCCCAACTATCTATTTTGTATTGCTTGTAGGAGTTATGAGATTGATCACTGTTCGTTATCTTCACCTTGCACAATATAAATGTATTTGCTTCTGCAAAATGAAGACTTTCCAGCATGTTGATCTTCGAGAGCAAGGCTCCTTCTAACGTGTGGCAGAACTTTAAATTTATGTGCGCGGTGAAATTCTCAAACATTTAAAGATTTTCGAGCTGGCTCTTCCGGCTTATTGATAGTTCCTTGCACCACGTGCTCTTTTAGGTTTGTCAAAACCATGGTTTTAGTAGGAGACATAAAATAGAACACACTTCATTCACTTGCAACTTTTAAGCTTAAGGAAGTCCGCTCCTGACTGGATCTGTAAGAAAAAAATGCATGTATTTAAGAAAGGGTCCAATCCTGAACCAAAATCGAGGTCCAATCCGGCACCTTTATCGTAGAAACGACCATAGTCCAATCCTGCACATTAGCAAATGTTCAAGTCAAGATATTTATTTAACTAAAGCGATTTAAGGGACAAGTCGCATACACTGGTTCAAGTTTTCATCAAAAGATATGTGCAGAGTCTATTTTACCGAAATAAACTTTCTTAAAATGCATGAAAACATGATTAGAAACATCTTCGCCCGCTTCGAATTCTATCGAGGCAACATCGTCAACTTTGATCAATGAATTTAGAGTTGTACGTGTACATAAGTAAGAATTCCAACAACCAATCAATTTAATGATGCCTCCCGGGCCAGGCAGTGTTTTAAATTCATAAATTCGTCGTCTAATAAGTCGGTAAAATGGAGAGTTTTAAGAGCCTACCTTTGTTTGGAACTGCCGTCTGCCATCTTGTTTTGTCCAATCCTGCACACGATCATGACAGTGTGTACGTTAATTTTCCATTGCTACTTAAGTTCTACTGCTTGGTTCAGTGGATAAGATCGTAGAATTTAAAGTGTAAAGAAGTCGACTTTTTTAACGACCGGGTTCGAATCCCTCACGGACACAAGATTTTTTTTCTCAATATTACGTTTTCCATCTAGATATTTTTCTGAATTAAAACACTTACAATGTGCCGAGTTTGAAATAAAATCACAACCTAGACACAGTTTTGTTTGTGAATGGGAGTCGCAAAAAACACGCCGAACACAGCATGTGATACCTGTGTTTTAAAAGTCAAGGCTGTTAAAAAATGTCAAACAAGGTAGATAACTGTTAAACAGTTTGAATGGACAAGACTGTGTTCCACTAGAAAATTGCTATGGTAATCAGTATTTTCAGGTGCAGGTACTTGGAATTTTGTTGAACTTTATTGATGTGTATTAAACTTCCCATATTTTGTGTTGATCAGAGTTATGTACTGCATACGAGTATAAGAGCTTTAAGACTGTAGTATTATAGATTATTAAAGCAATACAGCTGTAAGAACAAATATTTAACATATTTTTATTGAATTTATATACATATATTTACATTTGCAACTGTTTTCTCCTACATAACATTATTACGATCAATACGTATTTATCCCTGCATAAATCCACTACGGGGGATGTGCGTATGAACAATTGTTAAAAGTAGGTAACAGGTACTACTTTTACTAAGGCAATACACATCTAGCAAATCGCTCTCACTTACTACAGAAATCTATCAATAGATGAAATCAACATCACAAAATGTATTTACGGTTTTATTTGTATTCCAAGCAGTGGACTTTCATCCATAATTGATAAAAGCATTTCTTTAAACAATATTTTACTATTGTATGTCTAAAATTTCGTCTGTTACAACTTCACCCTGGTCATCAGTGATGCGGAATTGTACCTACTGCTAGACGATGACATTAGGCTTTAGCAAAAAGGTCATTCACAGGATGTATGGCCGATAAGTCGTCAAAGTGCATTAATACCTACACACCACACTGCTTCCGTGCCACAGCAGCCATAGGTGATTGATGTCGGTTTCCAAGTTTATGTCGGGACATCGAAGCGAGGCGTCGTTAAAAACCTATTACAGAAATTAAAACGAGTCAAAAGAAGCGCTCAGTGAGCTCATGTTTGTCAACAATTACATATCCAAATTCAAACCGTACCTTACCTTCGTGCAGTTCCACATTCTCTGCGATGTTCAGTTCTTTCCGGAGATTCATCTGAGCTGCGTCCTCTGTCCTGTCTATAAATGATTTGCCTACACCTGACGACTGCCGCCCTGTTCTTCATGTTCCTCCATTTCAGTCTTCTGTTAACTCCGTAATATCCACAGAATATCTTTCAAAGTACGTCTTCAACGTCTTCACTTTTCAAAAGTGAAAGCGCATCACAACTGTAAGTGTAACATTGCGCACCCCCGTTTAAATTATAATTCCCCCACCCCCTAAAATTAGACATATAGAAGAGTTTTCCATTATATACTCCCGAGTTAATGTATAAGTATAAGTTTATTTACTTGCTTTCTAGCGTCTTAATAATTAAAACGGTTCTTCATTTTATGGAACTTTGTTTTGTGTTGTCATTTTGAACATCTATGACGCTTCGTTGTGGACGTCAACAATTTGAAATGTATGGAAACGTGTTGTGAACACTATTCAAGTATCATTATAAAATATTTATCGGGATATAAATACGGGTTGGTACATGATCAAATTTTCCATAAAGCCCTTCAGGCTTTATGGAATTTGATCTCGTGACCAATTCAACCCGTATTTATATCCCGATAAATATTTTTAAATGGTACCTTATTTCTTAAGTAACTTCATAGAATCAGAGTGAATCGGAAGCAATAAACACATCAAATCAGCAGAAAAAGTCAATTCATGAATCGTTGTCATTCTTTCAGTAATTCCTGCTCGTAATCTCCGATGTATATTGACCCCAGAGGTCACCAATTCGGAAAAAAGCGAAGAGAGGCAATTAAAGAGCACGCGTTAGGTTTATAAACAATTTAGCATGCCAATTTTATGGACAATTCACTACAATGTATCAAAATTTCATTTGAGTGACGCAATTTACGTAATTACTTTCTTACACATATAACTTACTTCTTGTCATTCGTGCACAGATGTAATATTTTAAAACAAACGCCATGTGTAGTCACTAACGTCAGTTTCCGTCATTGTATAAGACCTCGGTCTCGGCAACCCGATTAATTGTTCGGCAATCATTGTTCCCATGTCCGTGTATACGACGCAATGGCGGTTTAAATACGAAACGCTCATTGTTGTTATGCTCTCAAACAATATCCCCTACTTTATTTATCTGAAATTTTCTTCAGATCTTGGGGATTATATTAGTTATACCAATAGGTGTTATTCAGTGCGTAATTGGATACTAGTTGAAAAAATACCGTCAGTTACAGCTTGTATTGCTATAAATACCAGGCACAACAATGTTACCGATCAAAAATGTAAATATAAGTAATAAGGCCAAGCTCTGATTAGGAAATATTACCGCTTCTGTGCAACACCCTCTTTATACAACATTTGGTTGCTGGTAAATTGTAAAATTTGAAAACATTATGTATTAATTCGGAACTCCTTATCAATTTTCTTTTAATGAATTCTCACGTACCGGGTAACCCATATTGCAATAGGTGGCGATTACCCGGAAACGCGAAAGTTAATGAGACCATAGATTTGACCTTGAAAACAACGCGCTCGAACTCAAAGATTTGCAAGCCATCTCACTTTTTAGTAATGTATTTGTAACAAGGTTCGGTAAAAGACGGCCTATAGACAAAAGACCATACAAAACACTTGTTCTTATTCTCTTCTGACTACTCGTCGAAATTGAACCGGAGTCAAAATTTGACGGTCATATTTCAACGATGAGAGATGGTTCCTGGTCATTTCTCCATCCTGGGTCAAACTTTTTGCTACATTTGAATAATTTTTCAATCAGTCGTGGATTCTAATTCATGACAAAGCATCACTGCCCGAACATGTACGTGTAACATCATGCAACAAGAAGATGGAATACTGTACATAGGTTATCGAATTACCTTAATTTCCCTACAGGTGGCGCTGCATAGGGTACTCCCAGGAAAGTGTTGGTTTTAGTGCTGGTGATGCCCCGGATCTTTCCGTGCTTGGTGGTAACCACAACGTCACAATATGCAAACTGCAACGTCACAGCAGCAAAAATGATGACAGAGAACCACTGCTGGTGGCCCATTTTGTGCGAAGTATACCCCAATCCGTTTATTTACATTGGAGTACAAGAGGATGACGTTGTCACGAGAGATGTGTAGTACGTGAGCACGTGAATGTTTGAACTTCCTGATAACCAGATAAACGCATGGACTTTTACATAAGGTATACTTTCTGTAGGGTATGTAAACATTGAACAAAGAAGGAGACTTCAATGAAGTAATACAGGGAAGACTTTGACCATACGATGGACGATTTCCACAGACAACTAATTATATAAATCAGAAAAACAAGGATCGATAAAACATTTGACTATAAAACTTTTATAGTGAAATGTTTTGTCGACATTACTTCAGGGAGCAAATACCTGAACAAAGAAGACGAAATAAAAAGGTACTTGACGAATTGAAGATATTTTGGGCTAAGAAAAACAAGTCTACAAAACAGAGGACAGCCTAGATAGCTGATAACTAGAATTGTTATGAACGTAAACATGTGAAAATAGATCAGGGCCCAGGTACACGAAGATGAGTTAGATTTAACTGACAGTTAACGTCTAGTTAACGCTGCATCAATGAAAGAGTTAATGGAAAGTTAACTGTCAGTTAAAGTTAACTAACCCTCATGCAATTAGGTACAGACATGTACCCAGACCTCTATGCATGCTTTATCATGGATTGAAGGAAAATAGAAAGACACGTGGAGGAAGAACCGCGGAGCGGGAGCGGAAACCGGCTGGTTTTGCCTCGTGGTCTGAAGCTGTGAAAGCGAGACAGCTCGGAATGGAGGAGACGTTCGGGTATCTGTGGCCCCATTCACCATGAGGAAATGATTGATTGATTGATGTTTTCCGCCACATCCAACAATTTTTCAGTTATGCAGTGCCGCCCAGTTTTTTTATGGAAGAGAGAACTCAGATACAATGTACCTGGGAAGAGATCACCGACCGTCTTTAAATAAACTGGGAAACTTTCTCACTTACCGGCGTGAGTAGGATTCGAACCGTGAGGAGAGGAACATTAATCAATATCAATTTGCTTGAATTTGGAGTCTGAATTCACACTAGTGTATTCCTTATTGTATATTGTAGAACACAATGATTTCGATCCGCTTCATGGGAGAGAAGTGAAATGCAACCCTTGGCTAGCAAACAATTGTCTTTACAGTAGAATTGTGTTTGTCACCGGTGCCTAGTCACGAAGCATCTCTAATCTGCAAAGCCAAACAATGACTACAATGTATTCTGGACAACAAATGGATAATGTGACCGGTCGACAGGGGATGCTTACTCCTCCCAGGTACCTGATTCCACCTCTGGTATATCCAGGGTCCGTATATTTTGTTTTCCTTATAGGAGTTGAGATTGGTCACTGTTCGTTACCTTCACCTTTCATAATGCAATATTTGCTGTCTTAGGAGCTTCTGAGGAATACACCCTGGGCATGGCGATAAAAATAACTCTTCAAGCCATTTTATAACCATCATGCATTTATTGACTGAGGTCGGGGCAACATGTGTTTTGATGGACCTGAAGATTAAAATGTCTTGCTCTGATGCCGTAAGCTTTATACAATGAGGGTCCATCAAAACAAATGTTGCCCGAGACACAATCAATAATTGTTTTGATATGCCTTGTGAATTTACAACCCTCGAGAAGGTTTAGATCATTGCAATGACATCTTCGCAAGTCGAGGATGACGATACACGGTGTTTCTTATATAATTATGTGTACAACATATTTCCTTTCTATAATGAAAAATGAAGATACTAACAGTGATCAATTTCGTGTCTCCTATAAAGAATAAAATATTAAGAATAGGGAAACACGAACCCCTGAATATACCAGAGGTGGGATCAAATGTCTGAGGCCGGTCACACCCGTCGTGAGTCTTGCGTGTATATCTTGATCGGGTAAACGGAGAAATCTAGTTTAAATGCATATCCGTTATTCATATAAAAGGGATTATACAAACGCGTCCCAACCAAGTTGCGCATTGGACCGTGCGCAGTACAGTTTAAGCAAATGCACGAGCTTGTGGTTGTCAGTTTACGTCATTTGAATGACTGAAAAAGTATTACAATATATCTTATCCAAGCGAGAGAAAAAAAACAACCATTAGCTGCATGCTAAATTTCTCGGGCGCTTCGTCATGTCATACAATTTAGAACGTAATTTGGATCTCCAAAAAAAAAATATGGCAAATTGAAAAGCTGCAATAACTCTTAACTGAGTATAGTACATGCAACTGCTATTTAACTCATGAGCTTTCAAGTGAGTTCGCCCTGGATCCAACCAATTCACACGATTCACTACTATTTTGATTCAATATATGCTACAATATTGAACTACATTTCTCTTCGATCATTAACACGATAATAAAAATAATCATGTTTGATAGATCAAATTACAGACAAACTTGGGAAATGGAATTCCTGAATAATATATAAAACATTTGAACCACTGTGTATTAGTCCATTAAAAACCTTAGAAGTAACCATAACAACAAACATTGATCGATATATATATATTTAGTCCAAAAGTCGACCACCCATCATTCCAAGGGGATGTCTAGAACGTTTCCATTGGTCCTCGTTTGTAAATATAAAGCGCATCATTTGATTGGCCAAGCTCTTTATACACAAATAAACACGCGCCACCAGACATTGATTTCATCTATAACCTGTCGGTAGTGTATTTTGAGCAGTTTGCCTGTATTTGAATATCACTTAGAAATTTTGTGATACTGGGGTATAACTTTTACAAGTATATATATTTATACAAAACTTACATGATTTTCATAGTTTTGTTTGTTATTGCATGATAGTCATTTAAAAAATAATGCAATTTTTAATGAATATTTTTTTTTCGAATTACATTTTCTGCATAATATCTAAGTCCACACGTAGTGTGATAATCGTGCAGTATTTGCATGCAATTACATTGAAATTTATGATACATGACAAAATATAAGTCACTATGTAAAACTTATACGGTACCAATTTTGATGCACCAGATGCGCATTTCGACAAATAATGTCTCTTCAGTGATGCTCAACCGAAATGTTTGAAATCCGAAATAACTATAAAGTTTTAGAGCTAAATATAGCCAAAAACAGCGTGCCAAAAAAAGTGGAGCCAAATTCGTCCAAGGATAAGTGCTACATGTATGCATGAGGGAGATAATCCTTAATTTTGAAATGAATTTCTAAATTTTGTAACAGCAATTAAATATACATCCGTATCTGTCATTGTTTTTAAACTTCGTTGAGCAAATGTTGTTTTTTAACTTCTGATTTAAACGAATTTTTATTGCTTGTACATGTACATTTGATTTAATCAGGGAGAGAGTTTTAATCGTTGATACCATTAGAAAAGAAAGTTTCCGATTACATTTTTTCAATTCTTGGTACAAAGAAGTTAAACTTACTGTATCTAGTTGATCTTTGTAAAACAATTTCTTCTAGGATCATTTTGCAAATAATCTGGACACAATGCACGTGTAAAGTTTGATGAATAAAGCATGTTTACTTTAACGGCTGGGGATTGGGACAAAGATAAAAGTAAAATGAAACTACGATATGCGTATTGTACCACAGCGCGATAACGCTTTGCACGATTTTGTGGATGGTGATACTCTTGAATAGCTCTTTTCAATACCTCTCCAACGGTATAAACACGAGCCGTCAGCTCGACACAGTTTTAAACTTATAGTCATTTCAATAGAGCCAGTCGTTGACCACTGTTATAAAAATGGTTGGGAAACAGGTTGAGAATATTGAAAAAATTAGAGCTTATATAAAAGTTTGCACAAAACTCGGTCATTCTGTAATGCAGATTTTTACTGAATTGGGGGAAGTTTATGGATCTGATAAGGTATCTTATGAGACAGTTCGTAGGTGGAGAAAGAAATTTCTGACTGGCACAGAGTCCGTCAAAGATGCAGCAAAATCTGGCCGACCTGTGACTGTAACAAGCAAGCCAAATGTCTTAAAAGTCAGGGAAATAATTGAAAGTGATGGCAGATACACGATTCGTGATATTGCCAAAGCTGTTGACATATCGCTATCGCGGGTGCATTTCATTTTGAAAGTACGAAAGATTTCTGCCAGATGGATACCGCATATATTGACAGATGACCAAAAACGGGTACAAGTACAAACCGCTATGCAATATTGCTCAAAATGTTTCCCAAATTCAATAAAAGACAATTTGCAAACATTGTTACTGGTGACGAAACATGGGTTCACTATTTCGAACCAGTAAGAAAACTTGGAAACAAAATATGGCTAACTAAACATGGTAGAAAGCCTGTAGTTGCCAAAAGAACCATAAACACAAAGAAGGTTCTTTATTGCATATTCTTCTCATGTGATGGTATAGCAATACAAATTCCGGTGTCGAAGGGCAAAAGTGTTACAGGTCGGTATTACCGAGATGTTATACTAAAAAAAACCTCAAGAAATATAATAAACGGCGCCCTGTGTCAGGATTTAGGTATGTTCGTCTACTTCATGATAATGCTCCATCACATACATCTGAGCTTGTGAAGCAATTTTTGAAGTCGGAGAAGGTTACCATCTTGTCAAACCCACCATACTCTCCAAATCTAGCCCCATGCGACTTTTTCCTTTTTCCAAAACTTAAAAAGTTCTTATCTGGTCGTCGTTACAAGTCCCGACAAGCTCTTGGCTCAGTCATCAGTCAGTGCCTCAGAGGTCTACCTAAATCAGCGTACCGTGACGCATTTCAGAAATGGATTCAGAGATTGAAATTATGTATTTCAAACCGCGGAGAATACTTTGAAGGGATGTAATGTTCATTTCACTATTTGAGTCGAATGCTTTTGAGATACCGCACAATACACATTTCAGAACTGCCACGCTTCACATCGGCATACATGTACATGTACTTCATGAAGCGAGTCACAAGTGAATTGAACTGTGAAGAAACAAACGAACAACAATCATTCTGTATATTTCCACGTTGTGGTGTTTTAAACACATGCTACACTGATAGACAACATTATTCAATATGTCAGTTTCTGTTAATGTGATAATTATGGAATAATTATCGGAACCATTATTTCGTCCGCGATATTTCATTTCACTGTCTATGATTTTGACAATGCTTGCTCGAGTTGGTTTCGCGGTTTGACCAAAACAAAAATTAACATGGAAAGAGACTACAAGCTGCCCAGAACATTTAGTATGATTAGGTTTATATAGACTACATGCTGCCCAGAACAAAGTATGCTTGGGTACCATATCAGAGAAAACGGGGCTTGGTTTCTTTTTTTTGGGGGGGGGGGGTTCAAGCCCTTCTCTATTTCTCACGCGTTGCATGCAACGCTCCACAGTAAAACCACCAATTTATGAAAATCAACGCGTGAGTTATAGAGAAGGGCTTTATTCCGTCTAATAAACTTATTTAGCTTGATCCCCCCAAAAGAAACCAAGTCTCGTTTTCTCTGATATGGTACCCCCCAAGAAAACCCTCTTCCCGGGGAAACTCCCCCTTTATGTACATTTTATATTGATCATTCCTAACCGACAAAATAAGAATCGTCGCCCTATATATACTCCTGTTATTTGCAACGCTCTACGAGAAAATCGGGGATTTTACTGTGGAGCGTTGCCTGAAACGTCTTGATGTTAGATGCTATAATATTAGCATGATGGTAATATTTTAATTTCGTAAATAATATCTATGATAATTAGGGCATATGTTTTGTTAAAATGTTGATATAGACATGTACATATGGAAGAGAAACAAATAAATTCAAAGAGAAATGGTATAACGGAATAAGCCGCATGAAGCATACGATATTGTTCATAAATCTCTCTATATTTTATGCAATTTCCTTGATGTTCATAGAATTTTTTTTTTTTTTGTCAGTTTAATCTTTTATATAGAGGGTACGAACCCGATGTATATTTTGATATCGTAATGTACTCGGGATTTTCGTACCCCAAAACACGCAACGCGTTGCAGATAACAGTATATAACCGGGGTAGTATGTGCTCTGTAGCACTTAGTATAAAAATAAACCCGCAAGGGTATGTCTAATATGGGTTTTTTTAGTTAGTTTTTGAGTTGTTAAAGTTATTTAAATGAAAAAAAAATTGATTGACAGAAATTTCTAATAGTATTTACCTACTTATCTAGATTTCACACAATATAGAACCTCATCTTCGCTAGCCAAAGGAAAACTAGCGAAGATGATAGAATCTATGCTAAAACTTTTTTTTAAATCACGATCGAATAATTTGGTGTATGACTTATCAAAGAAAGGCACGCGCGGCGAATGGGAATGAAAAACTCTTGAGAAAACTGTGACACTATATATTGAAGAAATCCTTTAAAATGAAGCTCACTGACAATGTTGTTCGTAATTATAGAGTAGCAAAAATATTCAGGGAAAACACAGACCGCATAAATAGAATAGATTTTTCGTCAGACGGCAACACTTTGATCTCTAGCAGTGATGATGACTCGATAGTGATCTATGATTGTCAAAATGGAACGTAAGAAAATAGATTCATGTTTAGTTATAAAACGTAAAACACACAAAATCTCTTAATTTTAAATCACGAGTTATGCAGAGAAGTGAAAATATTTTTACATGGCAAAAGTGTGAAGTATGTAGACTGATGATTCCCGAATTTCCTCGGTAGAAAATAGTGTATAGTCTCAAAGCACGTATCGTTGTACTGCAATATTGACTTAGGTTTATTGTTTTACCAATTGTAGATCCATAAGTTTAGTAAGTTATGAGGTATTTTGAGTTGTATATTTATAGTATAAGGTTTCCATTTGACTAGTAAAAGTAGTGTTAAGAAATAACTGAATAATGATTCAGTTTTATTGTCTAACATTTACGCTGTACAAGTGCTTCTTCATTGAATGAAATTAAGTACCAAAGACTAGAATTATTCAACAGACTTTAAAAGGATTTTATTAGAATTTTTTGAGTTGACTCTTGTAGCAAGCTACTCCCTGGCATCACGTCCGTCTTGCGGATTCACCGCTTCACTACCACCCTAGCTCATACGCAACTGAATATAGTTTGACTTGCAGTGTATGTTTTGTAAAATAAAATCATTGCCATGCACATAAAATTCTTAGTAATGTCAATGTAACGTACACATTGTTCGTGAAATGATGTGAAAATATTTTAGTATCAGGCATCGACCTAGCAGGTCTGCAACTGAATACAGGGGGGAGAAGCTGAGACTCAGTAGACACTGCAGGTCTTTCATTGAATTTAATATTTGTTTACATGGTTGATAAAATTGTTTATGATATATTCAAATTTTAGCAAAAACAATAATGGTGAAAGACAGGGTTTGCCATTTACTTTCTTGAGCACTAGACCAGTCGGGCTAATTCAAATGATTTTTACTAGACCTGACCTTACATCCACTAGCCCTGACCAACTTTCCAGAGAAAAGAAACCCTGATGGTTTCTCCATATTTAAGTACTTAATTCAAATGACAAACGTTAAGTTTAAACTAAAACGTACTTAATTGTCTCAAAAACATCTTTAGTCTCGTCATTCAATTTGATGCTTTTATTTTCAAACTTCCCAACCTACTCCTTTTTTTTCTCGGAACATCCTTCCTTGAGGACGAGAAGTCGAGACATTCCCGCACATGTGTCAACAACGAAAAATGGCTATTTACGATTTAATTTATTCATTTGATAGACACTTTCTTATATTCAATTAAAATAAACTGGGTTTTTTTTCAAATGAAAATAAATTCAGTTTATATCTATTTATCTGAAATATAACTTTACACCCATTAACAAAGAGTAAATGTCGTAAAACATCACTTCCGACAGCGACTATATATTAGAATTAAAAATAGAGATTTTGTCATCACGTGGTTCAAAATTGCTTGCAAACTCTTTACAGTTATTTTTTAAAGTTAAAAATAAGATATCTTATGGTTTAAAATAAAGTTTCTTGTTTATTTTTTCAACACGACCAGTCGGACTAGTAAATCGACATTTTACCCGACCGGACCTATCATTTAGTAGACTCGGTCGGTCGGACGTGCCTTAGTGTCAAACCCTGAAAGACTTGTGATGTCTATCGAAATGATATTTTTAATAGTGCATGAATATAAAAAGGGGGAGGGTTAGATGAATAAGGACTTTGATTTTTCTGTGTAAATGATTCTTGAACTAATTTTCTATCAGAATTCTGACGAAAATATATCAGCAATGAATATTTGCTTTGTTTGAATAAATAAACAACGAACAAGTGAACATCATTTACATACTTTTAACATGCTTTTGAATTTGGAAAAATTATCAACTTTTTGATAAAATTGGGGAAAACCTAGACATTATTGTAAATATGCTAAATATATCATTAATATCAAACAAGAAATCAAACACAAATTGATGTCATTCTTCTAATTTACATATTTAGCTAATTTCTTTTCTTTAAGCTCTTAAAATTTTCGACTATTCTTTAAATCATCTAGAATTGATGCATCTTTGTCATGTCGTATGTAAACAAGTCACATTGAACTTCTTTTTAAACAAATACGTGTTTCACCAGTTTTTATTATTGGGGAAAAGTGCAAGTTAAATTGGGGAAAAATTGGTAATTTTTGGGAGGGAAAAGGGTTGATATTCGGACCTAAAATAGGTCTTAGAAAATCACTGTAAAACAGTGCTGTATATACCCCACCACCATCCCTTGTTGGAAATCTCTGACGAGTCGACTCTGTGGTCCTTTAGGCCTTTGATTTTTCTCTCTTAAAGTTTAGATTTATGTACATGAAATTCCCAATACTTGCAGGTCTGTAGCTCTCTGAGAAAATATTGGGGCAGATCAACTCCTTATAAAAACATTCGATTTACAGCACAGAAAAAAGTGCTCATGGTTGAGGCCTTATATCGTTGTATTCTTGCATTGCCGTCTCAAAACTTTGATAACTTAAAGATAAAAAACAGGTCACCGACACATCATGAGAATGCGTTCTCAAATTTATTTGGTTGTCTGAATACTTTGTTCTGATGACGACCGTCTAATGTCGAAACCTGTCGACCAAATAAATTTGAAATCGCATTCTCATGATGTGTTGGTGATCTTTTTTTATCTTTAAATTAAGTTTTTAATTTGGATGCAGACCCTGTTGAATACCGAATGGTATCCACTCGTGAAAATCCTCCGAAATTTTAACCTCAGGTCTCCAGTTTTTTAACTTTGCATTAAAAAGTTCATGTATAAAAATTCCTATTATATTTTCCCACAATAATTGTGTCCAAAGCGACCTGAAAATTCACCTTTGAAATCTATATTTATAACTACCTAATGTGCTAGCTTTTATGTTTTGATGAATTAAGATCTTATTCTTGTTTTGCATACATGAAAAGAAGGAAAATTTCCTATGTTTCAAAACAAGCAAAACAACATTGATACATACATTAGTGATGAGGTATTGTGTGGGAAATTCTCTAAAATCTATATTTCCAATGTACTGATTTCGTCCTTTGTTTCATTAAATTTACCGTGTGTGAACTAGGTATAGCATATTAAATGTTGTGTTTGATGAGAGTATTTTGTATAATTTTTAACTTCAGACCAAAGAAAACATTAAACAGCAAGAAGTATGGGGTGGATTTGATCTGTTACACACACGCTGTCAACACAGCGCTCCATGGCTCCACCAAAGTAGATGGTAAGTATGATTATTACTTGTATATTGCATGCAGGGTATGCTAATGAAATACATTAACAAAGTCACATTTTAAGTACAAATTGATGATCCACTGTGGATTTCATTAATTTCTACAAATTCTTAACAAACATTTATGAGGTTGAATTAGTTTATATTGAATTCAGCAAAGATTGATTGATTGTATATTGTTTAACGTTCCTCTCAAGAATTTTTAACTCATATGGAGACGTCACTATTGCCGGTGAAGGGCTGCAAAATTTAGGCCTATGATCGGTGCTTACAGCCTTTGAGCAGGGAGGACTCTTTGAAATTATCCTGCAACACCTGCTGTGACATGGGATCTTGGGGTTTTGCGGTCTCATCCAAAGGACCGCCCCCATTTAGTCCCCTCTTACGACAAGCAAGGGTTACTGAGGACCTATTCTAACCCACATTCCCATGGGACAATTTCAGCAAAGAATTAAATCAATCTGGAAATTTTTGTGAAATTTAGTCAAATTGCTATAGATTAATTTTTGTGCACTTGAATTTTGCAAATTAGTTTTGTCACTGAAGGAGAGCATAGGAGATTTTGTTTTTCACGAAAAATATTTTTGTCAAAAAACAGAAAAAGTAACCAAATTTATGATATATGTTCCAGAAGACTTTGGAATTTCTTTCATTCTGCTTTCCTTTTTTCAGATACAATAAGATACCTTTCTTTACACGACAACAAGTACATCAGATATTTTCCTGGACATACCAAAAAGTAGGTACCATGATTAAAGTAGGTCAACATACAACAATTATAATCATTATATACAATATCATTAATTGATAGTGATAAAAAAGTCTTGAAGGAAGGGGCAAAAGTAGATCTTACCATGCATGGTTTTTTTTCTTCTAATTAACTTTTCAAGTTCTTTGTCTTTTTAGAGTTGTGTCCCTTAATATGTCTCCAATCAATGACTCCTTCCTGTCTGGTTCTTTGGACAAGACCATCAGACTGTGGGATCTGAGGTCACAGAACTGTCAGGTAATTAACTTGTAGTACAGGAAACAGACACTCAGGCCGCCCTGCTCAGGTTACAGATAGACAATAACAGATTGGCTGGCAGTCGCGTATTCTCAAAGTATTCATTATTGAATGCAGAAATTGTGATACTGCTGCATTGTGTTCAGGAAATTTTCAGTTTCTTCTCGACATTCTTACTAATGTTTTATGTACAGGTGACTCGATAACTAGAAGTTCAAGGGACCTTCATAAAACTTCGAGAGATCAAGAGTTTGAGAGATAAAAAAAATCCAGAAATTAAAAGTCAGACCATATGGTTCAGATTTTACAGTGACCGGAAATGTTTAACAACTAGATCATGGGATTGTTTTGACACATTTTCCTTCATATTTGTCAGGTAGTTAATTTGATTTCAAATCAAAGAATTTTGCATTGATATAAACATTTCAATGTGTTCCTTTATTATGGTAAGATAGGTGTACAAAACTAATTTCTGATAAAGCTTTACCGTCGCTAGTTAAACGGAGCACGTTTTATGTCGCGTTACACAAAGCAAAAATTCAAACAAATGAGTAAAACGAGTTTTTTCTTTAGCTTTACACAAAATACAAACTTGAGAAATTGAACTGTCTGTAGATCTTTAAATTATTGTCTCAAACTTACTCTCTCGTTGTCAAGTCAAAGCAAATTATAGATTTTATTCGGATTCTATACAAATTTTAATCATCATTAATACCCCAGTGTAAGGTGAAAACTAACCAGTTATACACTCAAGTGTCCACCTCCACAAAAAAGCACATGTGATGTATGACCTATGTAACCTAATTACCACGATCACACTAGCCTCCAGCATTCAATAAAATCCAGGTAAGGTCCAAGCGGAAATAATTATATGCTTGGGTAACAGTGGGTATATGCTACCACCACTTGGAGAGATCAAGAGTGAAAAACAATGAAATGTGTTTTATGGGACCCAACTTCACTTCGAGAGATCGACAACTTCTAGTGATTGAACGCTCAAGAGATCAATAGTAAATTTGCTTTGTTATATAGAGAGAAAAATTGGGACCATGATTTCACTTTGAGAGATCAAAGTTCGAGTCACCTGTGTATTGAATCATATGCAGAGACAATTTGGATTTTCAAAAAGTAGATTACAATACATCAGTTTTGAGACACGCCCGAGTTGCTTCCCTTTGGAGAATTCCTGTACATAGTAAGGCGTAAAACAATTTGTTTACATACGGGAGTGGGACAAATATTCATCACTGCATAAGTGAATGTGCTCAGTAAGTTTCTCGTACGCAGTTTCATCACCTGAATTCGACTGATACACTAACTATTAGTGAGTGATAAGTATTAAATACAAGAGATTCTTTATAATCACTTTATTTTGTTAGTTTACCAAATCACATCCATTATATTTATTGCAAATATGAATCATTTTTATGTTTCCACTTTATCAAAACATTTCTTTCTCGAGTATTTTGTATTTCCTACATTTACATATTTAGAGAGAAGCTGCTTTTAATGCATTTCATCGTCTTCCTCTCTGACTGAAGATCCACTCTGTCCCACTTCGGCATTCAAAGTTCCACTAAATGTACCTCCTTCACAGAAGAGCTCTTATCTCAAAACTGGCATACTGATTTCTCAAATAATATATGTTGTGTGTTCTTCACTTGATTTTTATTTCTTGTATGATGCATGATTTCAGGGTCTGATGCATTTGCCGGGTCGTCCAGTTGCTGCCTTTGATCCCGAGGGCCTCATTTTTGCAGCAGGGATAAATTCAGAATGTGTCAAACTTTACGACCTTAGGTCATTTGACAGGGTAAGCAACTACAGACTAGTGGGAGTTTGAAAATTTGCATGAATTTATTTTTATGACATGGACTCAAAATTCTGTTGATTTCTTGTTATGTATGAAAATATGGTGAATTAGCTTTGTTTCTCAGCCTAGATAGAAAAGTAAGAAAAATAAACAAAGATAGAAAAGCGTCTCTGTGTGAACTCCTATATATTTGTTGCTATATTACATTTGCTTTTTTGCAGTGATATATATATATATATATATATATATATATATATATATATATATACATGTACATTTACGACATCATGAAATTAACCATGAACCTATTAAGATAAAAAAGAAAAATTGGGCGTGAAGTGTATTTAAAAACTTAGGAGTAAAAAAACCAGTGAAATAAAATGGGAGGCCATTGGGGTTTAGTCAGAAAAAATACAAGCAGCAAGGAGTTAAATCAAAGCTGAATACAATAATTTTTACAGAAACTTGAACCTCATGATTTCCTTAATGGTACCATTATCTTGATGACCAGGAAGACTTGTATTCTCGTTGTATTGTAGGGTCCGTTTACCACCTTTAAATTGACACAGGACAAGGACTGTGATTGGACGGGAATGAAATTCAGTCCGGACGGAAAACTTATCCTTATTTCCACCAATGGACAAATTCTGAGACTCATTGATGCCTTCCAAGGGACGCCACTCCAAACCTTCATGGTATTTGATAACAGTGTTTTTTAATACAAGCTGAGATTATTGATACTTGTATTCTACAGTTACTTCCCTTGTATACAAGGTTTTGAATTATTTTAATATGGAAACAATGTCAATTTTGTTTAATATCAAGGTATAAACTGAACCGTGTGAATTGTAACAGAGATGTATTATTCTCAGTCTGCTGCTCTTGCATATGATGGTTATATCTCTCATTGCTACGCATATAAGATACCGATATCCTATGAAAGAAAGGTATGACAGATATTTCTATCTTCATATCACGTGTCATATTTATGCAGATGAATAGTTAATTCGTATGCTTTTTCTAAAAACAAGCATCATAACAACATGGTGTTCAGCTTCCTCGAGATTTCGACCTTTAAACGTAGATTACTTCATAGAGGCCACAGTGGCTAAGCCCGTTTTGGGCCCGAACTCTGACACCTTAAATAGAGTAAGGGGTCTAACTCTGATCCAGATAAATAACTACCCACTCGCTTCAAATGCCTAAAAAAGCAGAAACTAGATGCGATATGCATAATTTGCCGGTCTTCTTGAATAGATTAATGTTTTAACTACTTGCATGCCAAATTTCAAGCCACAGGTTCTTAATAGAGATGTACGTCATCGTTCTCTCGATTTCACAAGTTTATTTTTACTAGAACATATACCAGTCAGGTCACCCAGTGGAATCCAGACTTGTGTGGAAGATTTCGGACTTATCAATTAAAATTTCACATGAAATATACGCTAGCCTACTTACTTCCTCATACTTTAATAAGTATAATATTTAAAGTTTAATCAGAGTTAGACCCCTTTCTATATTTATGGTATCACAGAGTTTGGGCCAAAAATGGGCTTAGCCCCTGTGATAAAGGCTAATGAAAATAAGAACACAATGACAAAAGCAGCCACTCATCTTAAATTACTGATGGAATTTGTTGTAAGAAAAAAACCTTGTGATTCATTCAATGAACCCTGAGGAACTTAATACGTATCTAATTTCATGATATCTCACAAGCTCTACTAGTTATATCTCTACACCCCGTCTTCCAACGTCCACACGTGTCTCCGATGTAACATGTGTCTCAAATGTAACATGTGTCTCCGGTGTAACGTGTGTCTCCGATGTGATGTAACGTGTGTCTCCGATGTAACATGTGTCTCCGATGTAACATGTCATCAATGTATATGAGATCTGAGCCCTTATAGGTTTGGCCGTTTGGAATTAAAAGTAAAATCCATGTCTATGTCCACTAACAAAAACCACTTTAAATCTCTGTTTACACATTCGTTGTTAAACAACTGGACATTCAAGATCAGTATCAATGCTCCTTTAAAAAGTAAAAGTGCAATTTTGATCAGGCATAAATCAGACTTAGTAGAAGTAGAAGATCAGATGACTTTGCGCTGCACCGAAAGACTTTCACCAGATGTAGGCCAAATGATCTCACGCGTCATCCCGATACTGGTTTAGACTTGAGTCTCATTTTTATTACGTGTCAGTTGAAGTTATTGATGTTAAGGTTTATAACTAAATGTTTAGATACACAATAATAAATCAGCAAAATTACTATTTTGTGTGTGTGCAGGCATGTAAATAACTAGATGTTTTCATTCAAAGAGGAATAACTAATACTATTCACTCAATCATTAATCGGTTGATTTTCTGTCAGCAACATAGTTGCCTAAATTAGGTCATAGAATCCAATTTTGGGGTAATTTTTAATGTATAGCGAAAATTTAATCAATTTGAAAATATCTAATGTATAGTAAAAATGTAATCAATTTGAAAATTCTCAATTTGGCATCATTTGGCACACAAAAAACAAAAAATAATTAGAAAGATGAAAGAAAAATACATTCTTACGAGAAGCCATGAAATATTTAGAAGGTAATTCCACCCTCGAGATTGCAAAAAAGCTGTAAAACCCTCAACAGAGCCTCGTGTTTTACCGCTTATTTGTAACCCTCAGGTGGAATTACCTTACATTTCATGGCTACTTTTATGAGAATCTTATAATCTTACCACACTTAAATCACCCTCAGACTGTGCAGTGTGTGTGAGATTTCATCCTAACAAAGTGTATTTTTCTGTATTTAAGGGTTCCTAACAAAGTGTATTTTTCTGTGTATTGGGGTTCCTAACAAAGTGTATTTTTCTGTGTATAGGGGTTCCAGAACAACAAAGGCATTCCATTAGAGGCCTCCTTCAGTCCGGACTCCAGATTCGCATTCTGTGGTAAGGCAGTTGTTAGAAGCAAGACAGCCTACACTGTTATTCCCATAGGAAAATTGTCTAGAAAAAGAAAGATTTTTGATTAGTTAAATACCATTGGTTCAATTTTTTAATTTGTCTCAAAAAATGTTGAATTTAAAACAATACTGGGGTCATTCTAGAAATCTGTCTGCATTCTATGTCATATTTTAATTCTTAAAGGCAAAAATAGTCCATGATCTACAATATAGTATATGCTTGTGTAAAAGTGGATAATCATCAATTACGCATTTATTGCAGGGTCAACAGACGGACGAATTCACTGCTGGAACACGGAAACGGGGGTCAAGGTGGCAGTGATGAATGCAGACCACCCCGGACCCATCCAGTGTCTGCAGTTCAACCCCAAGTACATGATGCTAGCCTCCGCCTGTACCAACATGGTCAGTATTTAGTTCTATACAAAACACAGATCATGTACATTCTCTAGGGTTTGATATTCACTGTAAGCAGCATTTTCCCGAGTCTGGGGTTTCTAATCCACTCCACTTCATATAAACCCTTAACCGAATCGGCAGAATAAGACGGGTGAGTGCCATCTAGTGATATTACGTATTTATAAACTTTATTGCAATGATTGGGAAGGCCAAAATGGCCTATGACATGTTCCATGAAAAATGCTTGTATTGACTCCCATTGGGAATGTCTTTTCAAATTGCCAAACTTTGGTAATTTTTTGTGGTAACTAAAAATATTAACACTCAGGATCAAGAAAATATGAAAAATAAAATTATAAAAGTATTCTTTCACTTTTAATTTCATTTTTTTTTAAAAACGGTTGCTAACATCACATTTTTATGACGGAACACTTGACGAAAAATGACATTAGCAATTAATAAATCTTCTGTTTACTAAACAAGTTATGTAATTATTTAACTACATGGCTCTCTTAATGAAAGGTTTAAATGTAATCTAAATACATTACATCAAGATCAATGTTTGTTGTGCTTTAATAGTGACCCAGAATCTTTTATTTTCTGTCAATGCTATAAATGTCAGTTCTTGACGGAACTTTTTTTATGCTAATGTTATTGTTTGACGGAACAAAACCTTGCGGAACTTTTTCGCAGTGATGTAAATCATGATAGACTATAAATAGTTTCCCATGACGAGTTTTTATTGCAATAAAATAGTCTTGAATTCATAAACCGGTAGTTTGATGTACGATTTAGTACAAATGGAACGATTTCTTATGCTAACGTCACATGTTGCTAACGTCAGCAATTTTGACAGAAAGTCTATTGCTTGAAATTTTACATAAGTCTAGATGCCTCATTCACTCAACCTGCCATGCAATTGGAAAATCCCATTACAACGCCCCTTGCAGGCAGAGTTGTAATAATAACAAAGAACCACAACTCTTACAATGGTTTGGTAAAGAAGTGTGCTAATGTCACATTGTGCCAAGTAGAATTTGACAGAATGATGTTAGACCAAATATCAATGTAATTTCTTAAGTCAGATATTTTGTTTAAAGAAGATAAAATGTGTTCCACAATTAGATTATGACTTTTAATGCTTAATTCCAGAAAAATAATCAAAGCAAATTGTTTTGCAGTACATCTCTATATACATATGTACATTAGTGCTAATGTCAGTATGTTTGACAGAATGAAAGTTACAAAAACTGTTTACTTTGAATTTACTTTTGTATAATTTGTTTTCATAAATAGTTTGCAATTTTTTTTATAAAGATTAAGTAAAAGAACATACATTTTATGCTATTTTTTTATCGCCCCTTGTTTTCTTATATAAGTTTAAATAAAGTACCCGAGAAGTTGGGTACCACTTCTCACGGGAGTTAATTCTGTCAATTTTTCTCATATTTTGAACATTCATATACCAAAGTAATTTTTAACAATTTATGTGTGGCAAAATATTTTTGATTTTATAATTAACTCTAGTCCATTCAAGTTTGTAATTAACAACATCCTTTACTTTTTAAGCATATTTATCTTTAAATACGGAGGGGAAAAAATTGACGGACATTTATGCTAATTTGGTGGAATATGTCCTATGCAGTCTTCACGAAAAACTTTGTAAAGCACAGGCCCTTCGGGCCTCCCAGTATAATAATTGTGCGAGCCCGAACAATATTTTGCAGGCCCAAAATATTTTTTTCTAATTTGACCTCTTGTCATTTGCTGATTCCACACTATGGATACATGCATGTTCTACTGTAGGAAAATACAGGTCAAGATGATCATAGTTACTTAGAGAACAACTGACATTAAAAGGATTATTTTATTTTTCAACATATTAATCTCACAGATACATCAGCAGCTCATGTTCAACTTTGTTTTGTATACATCGCGTACAAAACATTTTGTTTTCTCCAAAATCAAATGTTAGCCAAGGCCTACCCTCGGTCCAATGGGGCATGAATGTTCGTTTATTTTCCTCCTCGTACGACAGGGTTTTTTTATCGGATGGTTGTGATTGTGAAATATGCTTGGGTGGTTTTAACTTTCCCGGACGAGCCCCCTCCCTATACTTCAGAAAAGGCAGCATGGTTGATAATTTTTTTATGTGAAATTTGACTACTAACTCATGACATTTAGTCTTAGTCAATCTCACGCTTTATTTGTAATATATACAGAACATATAAGAAAACATTTACAGGCCCGCCAGACTCCAGGGTTTAATATTTTAAGAAGCCCGATCCCGATTTTATTGGCCTCGGGCATCGGGCCACTGGTTAACGTTGAAGACTGCCTATGGGACTATGTCCCCTCGGTTCAAGTTTTCAATGGGCCATTTTCAGATTTAATGGGCCATCAACATATTTTGAATGACCATTTTCAATAAATAGCAAGTGTGCAGTGGTACATTATTGTTTTAATTGAAACTCTGAACCATGACCACGATCTTTTCCGCCGCTCTTGAAAATGTTTCTACTTTGTTTCAATGTCCCCTTCTCAACAGACCGTTGCTTTTACCGGCATTGGTATTTGAAGACGGTCTCTTGTTTTTTTGGGGGTGGGGGTGGGGGGGTTGGTCATTATTTGTTGGGTTTTTTTCACTTTCTGTCGTTTCTATATCTGTCCTTGGACTTCCGAAACTTAAACGCTGAAGTATAAGCATGAGAAGACGTGACGAGATGTAAGAGGAAATAGTTTATTGGTTATCTATTATTTTGATTTGTATTGCCTCAACCAATGAGATTCGGTGTATCAGAATACATAGGAATTAAAAATGTAAGTACAAAAATAAGTAAGTCGTACCCAATTCATTTTAGAGAAGAAAAAAAACGTAAGTTACAATCGATAATGAATGCGCACTTTGGCGCATGGATTAGATAATTTAATGTGCCAATTTTCACCTGAATAGGACTATGGGGATAATTATCATAGGACAGATGTTAACTCGGGGGAATATTTATCATAAGACAGATGTTAGCTCTGGGGAATATTTATCCTAGGACAGATATTAACTCTGGGGAATATTTTGGGAGGAGGGGAGATGTAGAAGTTCACGCTTTTATTTTTTAGTAAAGGCAAACAGAATATTTGTCTTAGTTGTAAGATTTTTTCAATGAAGAGTTACAATGACTCATGTAGTTTATAGATTACAGACATTTTTGTCCTTACCAGATCAAAAGCATTAAAGAAATAACAGTTAAACTGCCAGATTACACCCACACATAAGAAAGGGCAGTGTGTGTTTGTGTAAAGGGGGGGGGGGTTACAGTTTACATGATAACAGATGTTTTTATGAATCCAGGGTTGGATTATCATACTTTGTTAATTTCAGGCTTTCTGGCTGCCCTACATTGATGACTGATGAGATAACGGAGGCAGTTTACAGTTATAACACAATTCGTGTGATCTCCATTATTTCGGGGGAGACATTTGTCACTATTGCGGAGAAGAACAGCTGAAGAAGTTTGTTTATCCCAGTGACTAGAAGATTGGAAAGCAAGACAATATTTTTTAGCAATTTTCTTATTACAAATGTTGTTTAACACATCATGTTTAGTTTAGAAAATGTCATTAAGGCAGCAAATACATTACTTTTCTTCATTGATATCTCGTGTATATTCGTAACTTACGTACCTCTCGATTTTCGGACTTTTAGAGTTGTAATTTATATCAGCTCATTTTCAAGAAAGTTCCGGATTTTAGACAATGTTTATAGCTCATAATATTTTTGTAGAATAAAAAGAAGGGTGTCCACGATAAAAAATAAAGAAGGGCGTCCATGATAAAAAATAAAGAAGAATTGAAGCACTGTGCTATTGAATTAAAAATATTTTCTTGCATTTTATCAAAGTGTACAAATTTTGCCATTTACAATTATAGTCAATAGGTTCCAGCAGTTTTGTGTGCTGTGAATGATTTTAAAATGTAAAACTATAAGATTTTATAAAGTGCTCGGGAGGATTTTGAAGTTACTGGACTCATTTAGTTTTCAACAGTAGAATATGTGTTGTAGTGATTAATCATGGACATTGTATGTGGAACATACGTTAATGTTCTCTAAATGTACAGGATGTGTGTGTTTTATTTGTTCATATTCTCTTCATAGGAATGACTGTGACGTATATATGACAGAGATTAAAAGTATTTTTATTTCAGATACATATATTTTGTTGTTTTTTAGCTCACCTGAGCTGAAAGCTCAAGTGAGCTTTTCTGATCGCCTGTTGTCCATCATCTGTCCTTGTCTGTAAACTTTTTACATTTTCGACTTCTTCTCCAGAACCACTGGACCAATTTCAATCAAACTTGGCAAAAAGCAGCCTTTGGTGAAGGGCTTTCAAGTTTGTTCAAATGAAGGGCCATGTCCCTTTCAAAGGGGAGATAATCAAAAAAATAGGATGGGGTCATTTAAAAAACTTCTCAAGAACCACTGAGCCAGAAAAGCTGAGATTTACATGAAAGCTTCCTGATATAGTGCATATTCAAATTTGCATACAAATCATCGCTTGGATGGGGCCACAATAGGGGATCAAAGTTTTACATACAAATATATAGGAAATCATCATCATATCCAGTTTATTTGTTGATCAGGCCATCAATTAATCCTCTGTTGAGGGTGGGGCCTGACTGTCCAGTCTCGATCCAAGTCTTCCTCTCCATTCCTGTCCGTGATGAGGGTTGACGGAATCCATACCCAGGGTTTTCCTATCCCGCTTCACGACATCCTCCCAAGACAGTTTGGGTCTGCCAGTGGTCCTCAAGAACCAATGAGCCTGAAGAGCTGAGATTTACATGAAAGCTTTCTGACACAGTGCTGATTCAAGTTTGTTTAAATCATGTCCCCCGGAGTTAGGTTGAGGCCACAATAGGGGATCAAAGTTTTACATAGAAATATATAGGAAAAATCTCTAGAACCAATGAGCCAGAAGAGCTGAGATTTACATGAAAGCTTTCTGACATAGTGCAGATTCAAGTTTGTAAAATACATGGCCTCCAGGGGTAGGTTGGGGTCACAATATGGACTAAGGTTTTACATGCAAATATATATGGGAAGTCTTCAGATATGGGCCAAAGTGACTCAGGTGAGCGATGCGGCCCATGAGCCTCTTGTTTGTTTTAGGGGGGGGGGGGGGAGTTGTAACTTAAGTTGAACATTAATAGCAGTTAAACCTTCGTATAAATACTAATGGAGAGAAATTGAGAAAATCTTTTTGTCTGTACAGTATGCTGAGATTTTTAATGCCCTGCTGTGATAATCCTTAAGGTTTAGTAGTACCAGGCCTGAGATTTTTAATGCCCTGTCGTGATAATCCTTAGGACTTAGTAGTACCAGGCCTGAGATTGTTAATGCCCTGTTGTGATAATCCTTGGGGCTTAGTACATGTAGTACCAGGCCTGAGATTTTTAATGCCCTGTCGTGATAATCCTTAGGGCTTAGTAGTACCAGGCCCGACAGAAAAACACATCACACTTTCAAACGGAAATCAGACCGTGGAACATTGAGTAGCAATATTAGAAATGACCAACGTTGGGGAAAAAGACGCGGACGACGTGAACAAATTTGATTGAAATTGTAGTTTTTGAAGTGAATCCCAATCCACTATCATAACAAATTAAATACATTTATAATGGATATAATCCTTTGGAAGAGTTGCACCATTTTGTGTTCACCTTCAATTTACGTGATTGGAATCAAATTTCATTTTTGTTAATTGAATTTTAATCCATTTTTAGTCATTAGTACGTTTCTTATTTAATTGAAAGCACGACGATATGTTTATCAACGATAACTTCGTCAGGATAAAGTAGTGAATTGGTCTTGCGGAGGAATGGTAGCCCTATATTTACATTTCCAATGGGTTTTTTACCAATTGAAATGATCATTTCCTCGTGAATGTGCGCATGAATCTTGATAAATAATCAAATATAGTACGGCTGGGAATATCCCGATGGAAATGAAATAAAATGCATGCAAATGTAAAAAAAAAAAAAAAATTCATTTTGGAAAATACATGAGAGTTTGAACAGCAACGCTTCCTGCCAGCATACTTTTCAGTTAACTAGTGCGCTAACGTGCTTCATGACGTATACTCGTGCTTTTCACTTCTTGTCCACATGTATTTTCAAAAATGAATTTCCGGGGCATTCTAAGTGATAGAGAATCAAAATCGTGACGGACGCTTTAAACATCCTTCACATCCCCAACAGTATGCCTGCTGTAACCGAGTGGACAAAATCCAAGAAAACGCAAATGACCCTATGGTCTGTAAACGACGAATTTAAAATTAATTGTAGTATTGAGTGGAAAGTAAATTTCTAAAAAGTTTGCTGATCCATGTATATCAGTTTCGCTGCTGCAAATACTTGTATCTATTAAAGTTGAAATATCGGTGGGGTTTTTTTTTTTTTTTGTTTTTTTTTTTGGTTTTTTTTTTTTGGTTTTTTTTTTATCGAGAACTGCATGTATATATTGAAACAATATTATATACGTGATAACTGTTGATCGTTAGTATATAACACCCGAACATGATGGCATAGAGGATAGAGTAATATTTGACAATCTGTCTCGCCTAGACCACACATATAATCACTGAGAGCGTGATTTTCCCCACTTGGCCCCTCTGATTTTTCCTAATACCGCCACAGAGACGAAAAGTAGGCTAACTGTTTAGGATGATCTGTAATGCATATTCACAAAACATCAGTGTCAAAGAGAGGTTCCGTGTCAAAGAGAGGTCTCGTGTCAAGAATATTGATTTTGGTTGACAAATATTGAAGGTATTAAAGGGAGATGGGTCCACGATTTAAACTGAAAATTTTCAATTTAAAAAAAAGGATTTTTAATGTTCGAATGCTTAACTAAGGCATTATTAATGATCAGCAAGTATCTAAATGTCAGGAGTCACGGTACATGGGAGATAACAGAGGTCACAAGTCCTTGTTATGTAAATAAGGCTCGTAACATGTTTTTGTTTACATAAGGTTATATAAACTAGTAAAAGTTCGTTTTAAAGCAGGTTTTTTTTCTCCAATTTATAGGCTAAGTGAATTCTTAACACAATTACACAGTCTCTGAAGATTGTGTTTGGCACATCTCATTTTGTTTCAAACTCACTATTTTCTATTAAACTACTGGCGGATTTAGAGGGGGCGCCATTTAATTGATTTATATGGCGGCCGCCAGTTATTCAACTCTACTCTCTCTCAAAATGAAAGGGATGCAATCCCTGTAATCTCCCTCTCCAATAGGCCTACTTATAGTGATTTATATGCGATATACAATTAAAAGCATTGTTGTGGTAATGAATGGTAAAAATGTAATAATGAACTGATGAATTGACTGACTTCCTTTTCTGTTTGCCAACAATTGTAGAAGACAATGTTTCTTGATTCAAACAAATATATTCAAAACACACTTTTTCTGTGGTTAAAGTACAACATATATATACCATGAGGTGTACAGAAAAGACGTTAAATATAGTAGTAGCGATATCTCATTTGAAAAAGAACTATGAAACCTTGAAATATATACATCGTCTATAAAAATGGTGAAAAAACAAAATTTGACACAACCTGGAATGGATGGAACCTTTTATTCAATTGAAACAGCCTCTTGATATATTTATTCTCGCTCTCTCTCCCCCCCCCCTCTCTCTCTCTCTCTCTCTCTCTCTCTCTCTCTCTCTCTCTCTCTCTCTCTCTCTCTCTCTCTCTCATAATTTTTTTCTCTCTGTAACTTGAAGATTGATGCATATATGCCACTTGTGTTGATATTACAGAAAATAAAGAATTATGAAAAAACAAAACAAAAACTAAAACAATTGTAGAAGACAATTTCTCCCCGACTGTCCCTACACTTCGAAAAACGATGCTACGTGTACATGTTTGCGGACTATTCTGAATCTTTCCAAAATAATCACTTAAATTGTTTTTGAAATTGGATAGATATTCCAAGTTGATTATATTTTTTTCAATAGAAATACTAGTATACGTTTCTTGAGAATTGTTTATAATTATATACCTTGGTTTAATTTTTTGCAGCCTCTCCCTCCCCAAAATCATGCATTAATTTTTTATTGGCTATGATAATTTTTTTCTTCAAATCTAAACGAATTCAAATAATTTCTCTCTGTTGATATGCAATAAATTGGAAATTTAAATTTCCCACCAAAATCTAGGAACTCTTCTGTCTTCTAAAGGACGGTCATATGACTGAATCATGTGATTTTTTTGTTTTGGCGGAAGTGCTGGTGATCATGCTTGTTTGAGAAGTGACGGAATCTTTAAATATTTTGTGTGGAAAAAATTCTAACCGCATGATTTAGAACAACCGAAGAAAGAATTACATTGATTCATCAAGGTGCTTTGAAAGTGTAGTGTTGACACAGTATTTCGTTTTTTATTCGTTATTACGTAAGCAGATTATGTGACAAATTTAATTATATCCCCATGTCATATGATAAAAATCTGATGATTGATAATAATCTGAGTGTGATCGAAAGGATCGGTAATTTTGGTTTTTGTTAATAAGAGCGTCACGTGTTTCATTAAAATAATATTACATGAAACTCGTCAGGTACATTTCTATCAGTACAACACGCGATATGTCAGATTCTGTAATTCTTGATCGAGTGAGACAGCATTCTTGTACACAAATCGTATATTTTTTACAAACTGAATTAATTAAAATGAATTTTCAGTTCTAATGTTCTGTTTTGACAGATAGAAGAGGTTGTTTTTCCACACAATGGGTATTTTTAGCTGACTCGTCAGGAAATCTGGTCAGTTGAGTGAGATTTCGGACAATGACGGAAATTTTGTTCAAGGTCATCATCATTGGTGACCCGACTGTTGGGAAAACGTCATTTGTGCAGAGATATGTAAATGATGCATACCGCCGGGACTACAAGATGACCATCGGAGGTAAAGAACTTGTACGGCACCTGTAGGGAAATATACATATCATTTGGGAGCGTTTCAGTCCTAACAGAAATCGCATTGTCTAGGGTACCAGTAAGACTGAAGCTCTCTTGCTATATTTTAGATAGACTAGCTAGTCTATCCCAATTTTTTCCTCCCAAAACAAGCTACAAGGGTATACATGTTTGTGGTGAAATAAACATTTAGCAAGTGATGATTTGCAATGATAATCAGAAGCTGTTAATGCGTCATGAATTATCACTTGTTCCATTTGATGCAATCCTTCTAGCCCGACCCCCTTAATTTAGACAGATATTATTTGTCATGATATAATTTCAATTAAATTAAAACTATTCTGAGAATTTCAAATGTACAAATATTTAATGCAGTGACTCAAAGTCTTTTTTGGTTCACATGATTTGGTTTACAAAGAAATATTCTACATTGACACATATTAAAGATTGTCATAGCTTTGGTATCAGTGACTCCTATTTTGAGATTACTTTGGGTCATTTTAAACACTGGGAGTCTACCTTCTGAGGTCTGAGCCTCATGTTTTATTTAAATTTTTTTTTCTGATTTATTTTTCAGTTGATTTTGCCTTGAAGGTTGTAAAATGGTCAGACACTCAGACCATCAAGCTGCAGTTATGGGATATTGCAGGTAAACGACACCCTCAGTAATGTTTGTTACCAAATTAGCAGTGTACTGTTTTATTGACTAGAAGCAGGCTTCAGGGCCACCAACATGTAAAATTCTCAACTCAAATCTCAATCTCAAATTATGTGTTTAGGACTCATCTGAAATATTCCTAAAACAGCGTGTCACCAAACTCATATATACCGAACTTATGTAAACTGGGTTTTAAGGCACTTGTTTAGCGGTGAGGATGCTTGTGTGACACTCTGGAGGTACTAGGTTCTGGGTTTGAGGTTCTGAGTTTGAGGTTCTAGGTTCTGGGTTTGAGGTCCTGGGTTCGAGGTTCAGTTCTCTACTTACACATCATATATCTGACACATTTGAAGTAGGTATTGACTTTACCCAGCTCTAGGAGTGAAAGTCGCGGGTTTATTTGGATAAAATCTTTGAGACTAAGGTTTTGAGATATGAAGGTCATTGGCACAATAAAATTCCCTTACTTCCATGACCTTGAGCACTATGCTTAAGTCAGTATTTGCGGTTTGATCACTCTGGGCTGTTTGATCACTCTGGGCGGTTTGATCACTGTGGGCGGTTTAATCACTCGGGGTGGTTTCATCACTATAGAATGAAACGACACAGTACCTTCTCGATTCGATTTTCGATACTTTAGTCTCAATTCGATGATTTTTGATTCGATACAAATTCTTTATAATGCTAAGACTTTTTATGTTTCATGGTATTTATTGCTCTCTGCAAATATATTCTACATAATGTAAAAACGTTTAATATAAAGCAACACTTTTATCACTTGTCCTAAAGCTGAAATGTTGCCATACCCAGGATTTATACGTTGGGGTGCATTTTTCAACTCGACTGCATCCATTTTGATACAGCAAAGTTTACTCGTACGTTGATTGGTCAATTTTCAATTCCATTGGCCAATCAGAAACCGTGTTATCAAAAACAATGTGTACAATGATTCTAAAACCATATCAAACCAAAACAGACCCGGAATAAATCAAACGTTGAATCGAGACCACTACATGGTGATTTGGTGGCATCGCGATGCATCGTTTTGCCCATATTCATCACTCTCGGCTTTCATCACTCTGGGCGGTTTGATCACTGGGCGGTTTCATCACTCTGGGCGGTTTGATAGAAAGGGTTCTTTGTCATGCTTCACCTTCCATGACAGTACACCTTTTGATATCTCCTAGGACTGTCACAGCTATAATAATAATAATAAATTCTTTTATTTAGACAGGATAGCACAATTAGTACAAATGACTAGTTTACATTGTGGTCCTGTATAAAACATATTCACAGACAGATAAATGAGAGAATAGAAAAGTAGTTAACATAATATCAAATATATACATAAAATACACACATGATATCACTGGGGGGGGGGGGGGGGGGGGAATAAACATATACATCATACAGCTAATGCTAATTAGAGCTTGGCAAAAAAACAGTAATAATGATCAATGACTCGGGGATTGTTTATGCATGGAATTGAATATGTGTGCCCTGTACATGGAGGGAGCTCAATAATGTCTGATCTACCATGCCTGTTTCTGTGTGTGGATGTTTTTATGTAGACAAAATTTCTACAGCATGGTTTCCATTCAAATTTTCACAAATCCTGATAGATTTGAGAGCTGATAGGTTTGAGAGTTGATAGTGTAGTATATAGGAGAGGGGAGAAAATCTGTGGCTGGACTGGGAATCAAAACAGGGACCCCTGCATTACTAGTCAGGTGCTCTAACCACTGAGCTATTCATTCCGATATCCATGGTCCGTATAGCTCTAATTACTACATTCCTCCCCCCTTAACTTGTCTTCGCCCTCGAAGACAGGTCTACACAATCCAGGTTCTTTTCAAAGGGTTGTGGTCAGTTATCACTTTTAATTAAAAGTTAATGCTAATTATATTGCACTGTCTTTAACAGTTAACAGCTTCATTTTGTACATATATGTATTTTTCATGATTTGGATAAAAAAAAGAAAAGAAAACCCAGGGGAAGTGAATTCATAATTTATCGGTGTCTTTATCAAAAATTTAAAATCAATTCAAATCATTCCCAGTGTTTGTTCAACCACTTCTAGTTTTGATAAGATATGAACAAAATGCCAAATTTAGTCATGTTAAAGGTGATATAATATCTGAGTGGCAGTTGTAAGGTAAAACTTAGTTATGAAATGAAAACTTTTGTGGACAGTATTATAACACTTCCTGATTACCTGTAACAGAATATCTTCCTAACTATTTAAATCACTTGAGTCAATAAACTAAATGCATGATTACAAATGCATGATTACATGTATGATGTCCATGAAGCCTTTTATCAAAATTGTGAAATGTATGGCCCCTGGGTTAGGAGTTTAGGCCCTAGGGTGGGGCTAATATGGCCATATAGTGAAAATGTATTAAATCTTAAAAAATCTTCTTAGCTCCCATATAGATTTGACAAATATTGTTGATTATAATATCCGTGAAGCTTTCTACCTGAATTATGAAATTCATTTCTCCTCGGTCAAGGGTTGAGACCCTTGGGCAGGGCCAATATGGCCACATCATGAAAATGTATTAAATTATTTTTTCTTCTCTGCTTTCACAGTCATAAGAGATAAAATAAGTGCAGGGTTATGATGTCTGTAATATCCTCTTCTTAAATTGTAAAATTCATGGGTCAGGGGTTCAAACTTTTGAGGGATGGGGAAGAGTTGTGGGGTGGGGAATGTCAAAATGATTTATGTGCTTCAATCCTTCATTTTTTTCCCCTTCTTCTGTGATTGAATAGGAATTGTATGCATATTTTGAAAGATCAAAAGCATATGCACAAAATACTCCATATTGAGGCCTAAAAGATGTGAGACTCCTGGCCTGTATGGGCTATGTATGGACTATGAGTGACTCAGGTGACCGTTAAGATATTCGCAGGGCCTCTTGTTTGATCAGTGCTCTCTGTCACACTGTGTTTTATCTGAGAAACAACTAAAAATTACAACTCTAATGTGATTTTTAATTAAAAGTAATGATTAAGCAAGTGAAGAGAAGAAAGGCTCTAGCTCAGATAACTCAATGTTCTGAATGATTAAGGTCAACAATATACCCTACACAGACTCTGTTTCACTATTTGTACTGATCAATGAACTTGAAATAACCTTTGATGAGTTCGTTTGATAAATATCGTATATGTATTTAAATAGAAAGTGTATCTAATGTTGCTAAAAATCTGTTCCTTTGTTCCTCTATGTTTTACTGGAGAACTCCTATACAGAATGAGGGCTAGATTGTCTGAATTTATAGAAGAGTGAATTGATTTCTCAGATTGTAGTATAGAAATATATATAACAGAAAATTCAAAGTAGGCTGTTCTGACTCAAAATCATTGGATTTTCTTCAGTCTAAGGCCAAGTAAAATTAATTAGTAGATTATCATTCAAACTTCACAAAAAAATGGGGTGGGTGGGAGGATTTTGTTTTTTATTTTTTATTTTTCGCCATGGTATTCTTGACCTCGAAAATGCCTTTTCTCATTGAGAAAAGGCTTTATAAATCATAATTACATGTGTATTTGGGTTTCTAAAAGGCAAAGTGAAACAAAGTACGTTTACGATACCTGACCGGACATAAAAATATCCGGAAATCGTAATTTTGAAAAATAAAAAAAATCGGGGTGGGTCGATTTTCGAGGGGCGGGCGGGAATGATAATCTACTAATTAATTTTACTTGGCCTAATTACAATTGGGGCCCTAAATTAATCTGCTCAAAATAGATCTCTGCCCTAATTAAGACATAATATTATATCAATATTATGGAGCATAAAAGATCTTAATTTAAATTAGGTTGGATATTCTTCACCTTAAAAATTTCAATTTTGATATGATGCTAACCAAATTTTATTAATTAATTTTCAAAATGCCTAATTGAACGTTCCTGATTGAAGGGAAATAGATTGCGTATTACAATTTTTATAATGTATATGTAAGAATCAGTAGCATAGTGTGAACTTATTAATCATTAATTGAACATGTTGAATATTATAATATTTGTGATGAAATGTATGTACCTACATTTAATTCTTACAGTGTATATTTTCATATGATAAAAACAATGATTCACTTAGGAAAACATAATTTTTTTTGTATCTGTCAATGAAGTTGTCAAAACAATCAGATTTTTAAAATGTATGCAGGTTTCTGTGCAAAAAATAGATTGTTGGTACTTAAAACATCACATTGAAGACAGAATTTTTTTCATAAAACTTTTAACTACCATATAAATGGTAATTTTAGCAGGACACAAATACATGTATAGCTTTTTGTCCATAGATTATAGGTATACATTTATAGTGAGAGCTAATTCTAGCGACTTTATAATTCCAAGAAAGATAGCTATTACACCCCCCCCCCCCCCCACTTATGGAATAAATTGTTGATAATGTTCATTTTTATCTATCTCAACACTGTCGCCAATAATGCCAAAATTAATTCTACTTATACAGTAACCGGAAGCAAATTATTGACTAGAAAAACTGGATTTATTGCATTATACCTGGGTTAATAAGCATGTCTGTTGACCATGGTTTGACTATATTGACCTTGCTATGACAAGATTGACCTTGTTTTGACTATATTGCCCTTGGTTTGACTATATTGACCTTGGTTTGACTATATTGACCTTGGTTTGACTATATTGCCCTTGGTTTGACAAGATTGACCTTGTTTTGACTATATTGACCTTGGTTTGACTATATTGCCCTTGGTTTGACTATATTGCCCTTGGTTTGACTATATTGCCCTTGGTTTGACAAGATTGACCTTGTTTTGACTATATTGACCTTGGTTTGACTATATTGACCTTGGTATTACTATATTGACCTTGCTATGACAAGATTGACCTTGTTTTGACTATATTGCCCTTGGTTTGACTATATTGACCTTGGTTTGACTATATTGCCCTTGGTTTGACTATATTGCCCTTGGTTTGACAAGATTGACCTTGTTTTGACTATATTGCCCTTGGTTTGACTATATTGCCCTTGGTTTGACTATATTGCCCTTGGTTTGACTATATTGCCCTTGGTTTGACAAGATTGACCTTGTTTTGACTATATTGACCTTGGTTTGACTATATTGACCTTGGTTTGACTATATTGACCTTGGTTTGACTATATTGACCTTGCTATGACAAGATTGGCCTTGTTTTGACTATATTGCCCTTGGTTTGACTATATTGACCTTGGTTTGACAAGATTTACCTTGTTTTGACTATATTGACCTTGGTTTAACTATATTGACCTTGGTTTGACTATATTGCCCTTGGTTTGACTATATTGACCTAGGTTTGACTATATTGACCTTGCTATGACAAGACTGACCTTGGTTTGACTATATTGACCTAGGTTTGACTATATTGCCCTTGGTTTGACTAGATTGACCTTGGTTTGACTAGATTGACCTTGTGATGCTAGACTGTCATTTGTTTTTCTCTGACTGCCATTAACTTGTACGACCATGTACAGCAATAGTCAAAATTCTGTTGACAGAGAGATATTGCACAAAAGATGTACATTTTGCAATCTATGGGTCATAATGAGTAAAAAAAAAAATATTTCCATCATTTCTCAATCCTGAATAGACAGGACTACATGACTTCACAGATAATGTTCCAAGATAACCTTGACTTCACAGATAATTTTCCAAGATAACCTTAATAAACAATAAAGAGATGATGAAGCTCATTTTGGTGAATTTTTTCTCACCCCAAATTCTGTCTGATATCATAAAAAAAGATAAATGAATGATTTGCAGATGTATATCAACTTTGAAATGATTGCATGTTCATCAAAAGTTATCGGCCAACTTATATAGCAGATTGAAAATCCAAGAAGCAAAACATATGGACCAGGACATAATTTGAAGATAACAATTGTTTTAGACTTGGAAATAAATCCAGATGAATGCATAAAATTGTTACTACATTCAGATAATGACTTAATGTACAAGTCATTTGGGCTCATTTCACTTCTTCCCAAAAATTGTACAAAATGACCTTTACTACAGTACTACTTTAAGGATCAGCATTAAAGAGGCAGAACTAAAGAAATGTGTCATACACGCACTATGACCTGTGTACTATATACATTACGACCCGTGTACTATATGTACTATGACCCGTGTACTATATACATTATGACCCATGTACTATATACATTATGACCTGTGTAATATATACATTATGACCTGTGTACTATATACATTATGACCCATGTACTATATACATTATGACCTGTTTACTATATACATTATGACCTGTGTACTATATACATTATGACCTGTGTACTATATACACTATGACCTGTGTACTATATACATTATGTCCTGTGTACTATATACATTATGACCTGTGTACTATATACATTATGACCTGTGTACTATATACATTATGATCTGTGTACTATATACATTATGACCTGTGTACTATATACATTATGACCTGTGTACTATATACATTATGACCTGTGTACTATATACATTATGACTCGTGTACTATATGTACTATGACCTGTGTACTATATACACTATGACCTGTGTACTATATACATTATGACTCGTGTATTATATGTACTATGACCTGTGTACTATATACACTATGACCTGTGTACTATATACATTATGACCCGTGTACTATATACACTATGACCTGTGTACTATATACATTATGACCCGTGTGCTATATGTACTATGACCTGTGTACTATATACATTATGACCTGTGTACTATATACATTATGACCCGTGTACTATATGTACTATGACCTGTGTACTATATACATTATGACCTGTGTACTATATACATTATGACCTGTGTACTATATACACTATGACCCGTGTACTATATGTACTATGACCCGTGTACTATATACATTATGACCTGTGTACTATATACATTATGACCTGTGTACTATATACATTATGACCTGTGTACTATATACATTATGACCTGTGTACTATATACATTATGACTTGTGTACTATATACACTATGACCTGTGTACTATATACATTATGACCCGTGTACTATATACATTATGACTTGTGTACTATATACACTATGACCTGTGTACTATATACACTATGACTTGTGTACTATATACACTATGACTTGTGTACTATATACATTATGACCTGTGTACTATATACACTATGACCTGTGTACTATATACATTATGACCCGTGTACTATATACATTATGACCTGTGTACTATATGTACTATGACCTGTGTACTATATACATTATGACCTGTGTACTATATACATTATGACCGGTGTACTATATACATTATGACCTGTGTACTATATGTACTATGACCTGTGTACTATATACACTATGACATGTGTACTATATACATTATGACCTGTGTACTATATACATTATGACCTGTGTACTATATACATTATGACCTGTGGACTATATGTACTATGACCTGTGTACTATATACATTATGACCCGTGTACTATATACATTATGACCTGTGTACTATATACATTATGACCTGTGTACTATATACATTATGACCCGTGTACTATATGTACTATGACCCGTGTACTATATGTACTATGACCTGTGTACTATATACATTATGACCTGTGTACTATATACATTATGACCTATGTACTATATACATTATGACCCGTGTACTATATACATTATGACCTGTGTACTATATACATTATGACCTGTGTACTATATACATTATGACCTGTGGACTATATGTACTATGACCTGTGTACTATATACATTATGACCTGTGTACTATATACATTATGACCCGTGTACTATATACACTATGACTCGTGTACTATATGTACTATGACCTGTGTACTATATACATTATGACCTGTGTACTATATACATTATGACCTGTGTACTATATACATTATGACCTGTGTACTATATACACTATGACCTGTGTACTATATGTACTATGACCTGTGTACTATATACATTATGACCTGTGTACTATATACACTATGACCTGTGTAGTATATACATTATGACCTGTGTACTATATACACTATGACCTGTGGACTATATACACTATGACTCGTGTACTATATGTACTATGACCTGTGTACTATATACATTATGACCTGTGTACTATATACATTATGACCTGTGTACTATATACATTATGACCTGTGTACTATATACATTATGACCTGTGTACTATATACATTATGACCCGTGTACTATATGTACTATGACCTGTGTACTATATACACTATGACCTGTGTACTATATACATTATGACCTGTGTACTATATACACTATGACCTGTGTACTATATACATTATGACCTGTGTACTATATACATTATGACTCGTGTACTATATGTACTATGACATGTGTACTATATACACTATGACCTGTGTACTATATACATTATGTCCTGTGTACTATATACATTATGACCCGTGTAGTATATACATTATGACCTGTGTACTATATACATTATGACTCGTGTACTATATGTACTATGACCTGTGTACTATATACATTATGACCCGTGTACTATATACACTATGACCTGTGTACTATATACATTATGACCCGTGTAGTATATACATTATGACCTGTGTACTATATACATTATGTCCTGTGTACTATATACATTATGACCCGTGTAGTATATACACTATGACCTGTGTACTATATACATTATGTCCTGTGTACTATATACATTATGACCTGTGTAGTATATACATTATGACCTGTGTACTATATACATTATGACCTGTGTACTATATACATTATGACCTGTGTACTATATACATTATGACCTGTGTACTATATACATTATGACCCGTGTACTATATACACTATGACTCGTGTACTATATGTACTATGACCTGTGTTCTATATACATTATGACCTGTGTACTATATACATTATGACCTGTGTACTATATACATTATGACCTGTGTACTATATACACTATGACCTGTGTACTATATGTACTATGACCTGTGTACTATATACATTATGACCTGTGTACTATATACACTATGACCTGTGTAGTATATACATTATGACCTGTGTACTATATACACTATGACCTGTGGACTATATACACTATGACTCGTGTACTATATGTACTATGACCCGTGTACTATATACATTATGACCTGTGTACTATATACATTATGACCTGTGTACTATATACATTATGACCTGTGTACTATATACATTATGACCTGTGTACTATATACACTATGACCTGTGTACTATATGTACTATGACCTGTGTACTATATACATTATGACCTGTGTACTATATACACTATGACCTGTGTAGTATATACATTATGACCTGTGTACTATATACACTATGACCTGTGGACTATATACACTATGACTCGTGTACTATATGTACTATGACCCGTGTACTATATACATTATGACCTGTGTACTATATACATTATGACCTGTGTACTATATACATTATGACCTGTGTACTATATACATTATGACCTGTGTACTATATACATTATGTCCTGTGTACTATATACATTATGACCCGTGTAGTATATACATTATGACCTGTGTACTATATACATTATGACTCGTGTACTATATGTACTATGACCTGTGTACTATATACATTATGACCCGTGTACTATATACACTATGACCTGTGTACTATATACATTATGACCCGTGTAGTATATACATTATGACCTGTGTACTATATACATTATGTCCTGTGTACTATATACATTATGACCCGTGTAGTATATACACTATGACCTGTGTACTATATACATTATGTCCTGTGTACTATATACATTATGACCCGTGTAGTATATACATTATGACCTGTGTACTATATACATTATGACCTGTGTACTATATACATTATGACCTGTGTACTATATACATTATGACCTGTGTACTATATACATTATGACCTGTGTACTATATACATTATGACCTGTGTACTATATACATTATGACCCGTGTACTATATACACTATGACCTGTGTACTATATACATTATGACCTGTGTAGTATATACATTATGACCTGTGTACTATATACATTATGTCCTGTGTACTATATACATTATGACCCGTGTAGTATATACACTATGACCTGTGTACTATATACATTATGTCCTGTGTACTATATACATTATGACCCGTGTAGTATATACATTATGACCTGTGTACTATATACATTATGACTCGTGTACTATATACATTATGACCTGTGTACTATATACATTATGACCTGTGTACTATATACATTATGACCTGTGTATTATATACATTATGACCCGTGTACTATATACACTATGACCTGTGTACTATATGTACTATGACCTGTGTACTATATACATTATGACCTGTGTACTATATACATTATGACCGGTGTACTATATACATTATGACCCGTGTACTATATGTACTATGACCTGTGTACTATATACACTATGACCTGTGTACTATATACATTATGACCTGTGTACTATATACATTATGACCCGTGTACTATATACACTATGACCCGTGTACTATATACACTATGACCCGTGTACTATATACACTATGTCCTGTGTACTATATACATTATGACCCGTGTACTATATGTACTATGACCTGTGTACTATATACATTATGACCTGTGTACTATATACACTATGACCTGTGTACTATATACATTATGACCTGTGTACTATATGTACTATGACCTGTGTACTATATACATTATGACCTGTGTACTATATACATTATGACCTGTGTACTATATACATTATGACCTGTGTACTATATACATTATGACCTGTGTACTATATACATTATGACCTGTGTACTATATACATTATGACCCGTGTACTATATACATTATGACCTGTGTACTATATACATTATGACCCGTGTACTATATGTACTATGACCTGTGTACTATATACACTATGACCTGTGTACTATATACATTATGACCTGTGTACTATATGTACTATGACCTGTGTACTATATACATTATGACCTGTGTACTATATACATTATGTCGTGTGTACTATATACATTATGACCCATGTACTATATGTACTATGACCTGTGTACTATATGTACTATATCCTGTCTACTATATAAACTATGACCCTTGTACTATATGCACTATGACCCATGTACTATATTTTTCAGGACAGGAGCGCTTCACGTCTATGACGCGGGTCTACTACAAGGACGCCCATGCCTGTATCATCATGTTTGATCTGACACAAAAATCCACCTTCCAGAATGCAGTCAAATGGAAGAAAGACTTGGACACTAAGTGTTCGCTAGCAGATGGGTCTGCCATTCCCTGCCTCCTCCTGGCCAATAAGGTAGGTATCCATGTGTCTGTCTGTTGCTTGCCAGTAAGGTAGATATTTATGGGTCTGCCCCTAGCTAGGAAGGCATGTGTCTATTCATCTGTCTCCTCTTGGCCATTAAGGAGGTACTCTACAACATTATAATGACAAACTTCCTTGTTACATATGAATGAAAATTTGAATTTCAGCAATATTAGTCTAGTCCTTTCAGATTTAATTGCCTCGCTGGATTTTACACTTTGAAACATTATATAAATTGTGTATTTCGTTGTGGTTTGAAATTCGGGGGATAGGGATACCCATAGTATTGCGCAAAAATTAGCCCCCACCACCCCACCCCCTAGTGAAAACTATTGATTCCACATTAAAAGATATTATAAAAATCGTAATTCTATACGGAATATTGCCAACCAACTTTGATTAGTGATTCTTTAATGGAAAAAAGCGTTTTCTACAATTGATATTCGTGAGTGAGCTAGTACAAATTAAGAAATTCTTTTCGGCACCATATATCTTTGGAATAGTAATGTTAGACAATTTCATGGCCCACACATCTTTTTATGCCCCCGAGATCGAAGATCGGAGGGGGGGGGGGGGCATATTGTTTTTGTCCTGTCTGTAATTCTGTCATTCTGTCTGAAACTTTAACCTTGCTAATAACTTTTGAACAGTAAGTGCTAGAGCTTTGATATTTCATATGAGTATTCCTTGTACCAAGACCTTTCTGTGGGTACCCTGTGACCTTGACCTTGGAATTTGACTTACTTTCGAAAACTTTGACATTGGTCATAACTTCTAAATGGTAAATATTAGAGCTTTCCTATTGCACAAGAGCATTTCTTGTGACATGATCTTTCTACTGGTACCAAGATATTTGTCCTTGTGACATTGGCCATCTTTGGAATTGGCCATTATCGGGGGCATTTGTGTTTCACAAACACATCTTGTTCACATATGAATTTAAGTTTAATTTACAAGATTGAATATACTGTTACATTTAATAAATGACCTTTGACCATTTTTAATTTTTAATTATTAGGCATCTTGCTTTTTCAATTCGTATTGCATGTACGGGACACCCTTGTTGGGCCCGGATAATTTTATAACCAAATGAACTCCTTATCCACGTCCAATTATGTGTTGTTGACAAATGATAATTACAATGTGACGTCACATTATTTACCCTCAGCTTGTTAACCAATCAAACTCATCTTTACAAGTTACATTAGGAAATAAACATTATTACACATGCAAGACGAAGACAACGAACAGCGATCAATCTCACAAGTACATGTGTACACATCTTTTGTCAGTTATGAATAAAAGCTATTAAGATTAACTCTGATTTGACTTGGTGGTGAACTAATGTATCTAGGTTTGTTTTGTTTTTTTTGTGGTCAGTGTGACCTGACTCACCGGGAAGTCCAGCAGAATGAGATTGAGGACATGTGTAAGGAGCACGACTTCGTGGGCTGGACAGAGACCTCCGTCAAAGAGGGGCTGATGATCGACGAATCAATGAGGTGATTAGTCCCCGCCATTTTGAAGTGATTTTTTTTGTTTTGACAAATTACATGTATACTATTTTTTTTATATAAACCATTGTGTTTTGATAAACATAGCATTAAAAAAAATTTGGTTAAGACTAGTCTTTGGATTCCTACGGTCACCGTTGATTTCGTGTTGCTGCTTGCTTGGTGTAATAAATGATATCATCCATGGGTATCCGAATGATGAGGGAGATGAAATGATTAGGTAAAGACTAAAGGATCGCGTGTATCCGAATGATGAGGGAGACGGAATGATTAGGTATAGGACCGCGTGTATCGGAATATCTGAATGATTAGGGAGGTGAAATGATTGGGTAAAGGACCGTCAGTATCTGAATGATGAGGGAGATGAAATGATTGGGTAGAGGAAATTTACTGTGTATATCCGAATGATGAGGGAGACGAAATGATTGGGTAAAGGAAATTTACTGTGTATATCCGAATGGTGAGGGAGATGAAATGATTGGGTAGAGGGAATTTACTGTGTATATCCGAATGATGAGGGAGACGAAATGATTGGGTAGAGGAAATTTACTGTGTATATCCGAATGATGAGGGAGACGAAATGATTGGGTAGAGGAAATTTACTGTGTATATCCGAATGATGAGGGAGAGTTCTTCAGCATGATGCATACCTGGCGCTAGGCTGTTTGATTTGTATCATCTTAAAAAAAAATACCTGCAGTTTCTGTTCCCTTTTAAATTACTTTGACTACATTTCTGATCATTGTTTTTAAATTTGTAGATTCATGATCATTGTTTTACGTCTTTCAGTATCTATCAGTACTTTGATTTACATTTGTAGATTCCTTATCGAGGAAATGATGACCAAACATGCGGAAT